>NC_090450.1:49178751-49478751 GCF_031143425.1 Pleurodeles waltl
TGAATTACATTACATTTGCCAAGTCCACTGGAATTGCCTTTGCTACATTTTTTGGATGCTTCTTCAATTTCCAATCATTCCTCCAAAAGCCGGATACACTAAAGACCAAAGAAAATGAGATCCACTCTAGGGCTGCTGCACAATGATCAAAAGCCTCAATCCACTGGGTGGGCCAGTCTTTAAGAGGTTTGATTGGCAAACATGTATCATTGCACATATCTGCAAAACACACTTTACAAAGCTCTTCCAAATGAGGACAAATTCAGGTTTTATCATCGCAGGATTCAAAGCGATCCTGTTTCCAAATGATTACATTTCTGATCTTTGGAGACATACTTTGAGTTCACTCCAGAGTGTCATGATCTATATGAAAATGACAAATTCTTCACAGATTGGATCATAAAAACAAGGAGTGCCTGGCCTCACACACATTAATCTGTTCAGCCTCATCAAAGATCATTTCAGATTTCTCCACCAAGCAAGAGAAGTGTCCATACCATCCGAATGATTATTGCAAATAACAATATCGTATTCCTGAGACGTCCTGTGAATATCTTGTAAATTTTCAATAAAATCACAATTCTCGGTGTCCCTGATAGCATGATAATGTTCTGACAAAAACTTCATTGAAGTCTCCCCATTGTCGACAGCGATGTCAGTTTGATCAAGCTTCTTTGTCTGAAGATAGCCCCCGTGGCATTTAGTGCATTGAAAGGTAGGATGTCTTTTTACTTCTTCTGCATTATTACATGTTCACTTCTTACTGCATACAAGATGGTAACGTTAACACGGAAATACATTTGAAAACAGAAATCAGCTGAGATGCATGCCTACTTAGAGTCTAAGGTCTAGATTTATTTCAACAGATTGACACTAACAACAAATCTGTGCCATGTGGCTAAGCATCTTCAACATACAGGACATAACTGTTATGATCCAACCATATGTATAGCATACAAAATAGGAACAAAGTCCTATTTCAGTCAAATTATCAACACATCAATCAAATTATCAACACATACACTGAATGAAAGCATGCAAAGTCTATCGGAACGCAAAGCAGTATATCATTATATTTATTGTTTGGTTGATAACATAGGGCCTGGTATAGAGTTTGGCGGATCGGGTTAGTCCGTCACAAATGTGATGGATATCCTGTCCGCCATATTATGATCTCATTATATCCTATGGGAATCGTAACACGGCGGACAGGATAGCCGTCATGGTTGTGACAGAGTAACCCGTCCGCCAAACTCTAAATCAGGCCCATACTTTGTAACGAAGTGCAGAGGGAGCAGTGCTCGGAAGTGCAAGTGATGTGAATGATAACATGTGATACACATATGTGCAAGACCAGGCTGTCCACAGTTTATTAGAAATGTACTGCTCAGTTCAAATACTGTTCCTTGTGTCAAGTTTATTCTTATGAAGGGCAATCCCTAGGCTGATGTCAGTGTTTTGACCCAAAGTATTAATTCACTGGGTCGCCGCAAGGCAGCAACCAAAGAGCACCATGGTTCCTATCTTCGGGAACAAGTATCCAACCACAACCCTTGCATGACATCTACGGAGTTATGGCGAGACACAAGTTTGAACGCTGCATATTGAACAGGGAAGACACAGAGCAGACTAGAGCACGGTGCATACTGTTAAATTGATTATGGTCAGTTATGTATGTGACAGGTGTTTCATTCTCACTAATGAGTCAAGTCCTGTGCAGGGTCTCTATGAAGTAGTGTGCACAACTATTTTGAAAGACTGTGAAGTCTTAACATCAACCCAGGAATTATGTGGTGGCTTGGAAGAAGCAGAAGCCAGCACTGCCTACCACCTGGACTTTGAGGTGCAGTATTTTTTTGTCCCTGTGAGTTATAGCCTGGCTTTTGGGGAAACCAAAGGCATGTGAGCTCTCTCTGTGGCCCCTGTCACATTTGGTAAAGTTGCTGTGGCATAAAATGTCACTCACTCAGGAATCATATGGACTGTGATGTGGTGGTCAACCATATTCAGCAGAACATCAATGACGTCTGTTGTGCTAGTCCATGTGCCATGGTCACTGGCATGCAGAAAGGAGCCTGTTTTTAAAGAAAGGCAGCATTGCAAGTAATTTCACAAGTTCGGTCTGGCAGTATGTACTCCTATTTTTGGCAGTAATGCCTACCCAATGGAAGACTTGATCTTATGTATGGCCCCACTGTTCAGGCTGTTTTGTTATATTTTGCTGCCTAAATTGCTAAAACGCAACTGGCATCAAAGTATGAGTGCATGTTTATCAGTTAAATAAATGTGGAAATATATCATTTTACAACTCCATTTATTCTCGAAAAATAAAATAAATATGGATCAATACCAATAAAATAGGCAAAAAATAAACATGGATAAATACAGATGGAAATGTTATAAAAAAAGTGCCATAAAACTGGGAACCCTATTTATATTATCTGTTGTTATCCCATTATGAGTGGGAAGAAGTGTTATGTTTTCAGGAACTTATGATGACGACCCGATGTATCTCCCTCGGATCTTAGGCAAGCACAGATTTGGACCAACACACCATCCTGAGAAGGGAGATCGCACAAGTTATGGCTCATACTTCTCAATCAACTTAATTGAAGAGAAGGCATGTTAGGCACACGACAAAACCTGCCAGAGACTGTCAAGAGTTTGATTTATTGTTTTGAGTTCTGGCACCCTCTATCCTAAGTGCGCACAATCAAAAAATCCAGAATGGTATTCATAAGGCTTTGTAAAGATCCAATTTTAATGCAGATAACTGTAAACATATCAGCTCAGACATCAGACCAATAGCAGCAAACATGAACAAACAAAGTGTAAAAATGATGAAAGAAAGCAACATAGTACAAGGGTGCGGATCTACATATATCAAACTCTAGCTAACAATTATGTTAGCATTAAAATTCTTCTATTTCATGAGGATTCAGTATTTACATGCTGCCACATATGCGTACCTTAACTTCATTTGTTTTCCAGTACTCACTCAGCCTGTCTCCCTAACAAGGCTAAATTGTGTCTCTGTGGCCACTTTTATTATCAGGTTGTGGCCTTGGTGCAGTTACAGGGAGAGCTGCCCTTGCTTCCTCTGGGATATAAAAGGCCATATTTACATGCCCCGAGGGCCACTGGAGCATCACTTTTTGTGACGCTCCAATGGTGCTGTGCACTGCGCTATATTTACAAGGCAGCTCTAACCCACTTTTTGTGGCCTAACGCCACCTTGTAAATATGGGCCCCTCCAACACAGTTTTCTGCGGCAGAGGGGTGTGCAATAGGTGTTTCTGTGGGCGTTCCACCACAACACCCATTGCTTTTGATTTACAAGAAATAGTCAATATGAGGCAGCGCCAAAAACTAACACCACCCCTGGGGTGGTGTTAGCATGACGCAACAAGGAGAAGTACTTTTATTTCTCCTCATTTTTGCTTTTTCTATGTGCTGCTGCAGCACACATTGAGCAAAAGGCCATGAATGATTGTTTATGTGCAGGAAGGTGTCCCTTCCTGCACATAAACAATCATTCAATAATGATTTGTTTTAGAAATGGGGTCTTTGGTTGACAGTCAGGTTACCCCCTGTTCAAGCAAGGACCCTCACTCTAGTCATGGTAAAAGAGAATCACCATCAGCTAACCCCTGCTTACCCCCTTGGTAGCTTGGCAGAGCAGTAGGCTTAACTTCAGAGCGCTAGGTGTAAAGTATTTGTACCAACACATACAGTAACTCAATAAAAACACTACAAAATGACACAACACCAGTTTAGAAAAATAGGAAATATTTATCTAAACAAAACAAGACCAAAACGCCAAAAATCCGACATACACAAGTCAAGTTATGAATTTTTAAAGATTAAACTCAAAAATAGCGTTTAGAAACAAAAATGCTTCGATGAGGTGTTAACACGGCCTCGTGACGGAGTTGTTCCCAACAAGCCAACATCAGCGGCGCCGGATACGGAGTCGTGTAGACCCCCAAGTACAGTACCTTTGGTGAAGAGTGAAAACAAGCCGAGGCGCGAAGTCGGGGATCGCGGCCTCTGTGCGAAACAATGAATCCACGCGCTTCGAGCGGCGTCGGTCACGACGGGGTGCGGAGACTTCCACGGAGCCGCGGACTTCAGCGGGGCTGCAGCGGCGTCAGGCCTGCGAAGAGAGTTGCGTTCAAGCGAAGGTCACGGCATCAGGTGCAGGCAGCGTTACTGGATTCAGCAGCGGCGTCGTTCCGGAGTCGTCCGAAGTCAATTTTCTTGGATTTCCACCAGCTTTCCTTTCAAGGGCCCAGGGACTGGATAGGGCACCACTTGTCAGAGCAGGAGTCTCTCCAGAGACTCCAGGTGCTGGCAGAGAGAAGTCTTTGCTGTCCCTGAGACTTCAAACAACAGGAGGCAAGTTCTAAATCAAGCCCTTGGAGTTTTCTTCACAAGATGGAAGGCACACAAAGTCCAGTCTTTGCCCTCTTACTCTGGCAGAAGCAGCACTGCAGGAAAGCTCCACAAAGCACAGTCACAGGCAGGGCAGCACTTCTTCCTCAGCTATCAGCTCTTCTCCAGGCAGAGGTTCCTCTTGGTTCCAGAAGTGTTTCTCTAAAGTCTATACATTTGGGTGCCCTTCTTATACCCATTTTAGTCTTTGAAGTCACCTTTCTTCAAAGGGGACTCACACCTACTTGTGAAATCCTGCCTTGCCCAGGCAAGGCCTCAGACGCACACCAGGAGGATGGAGTCTGCATTGTCAGAGGCAGGCACAGTCCTTTCAGATGAGAGTGACCCTCCACCCCTCCCTCCTAGCAGAGATGGCTAATCAGGAAAGGCAGGTTACACCCCAGCTCCCTTTGTGTCACTGTCTAGTGCAATGTGAAAAACAACACAACTGTCAAACCGACCCAGACAGGGAATCCACAAACAAGGCAGAGTCACAGAATGGTTTAAGCAAGAAAATGCTCACTTTCTAAAAGTGGCATTTTCAAACGCACAATCTCAAAATCAACTTTACTAAAAGATGTATTTTTAAATTGTGAGTTCAGGGACCCCAAACTCCACATGTCCATCTACTCTCTAGGGGAATCTACACTTTAATCATATTTAAAGGTAGCCCCCATGTTATCCTATGAGAGAGACAGGCCTTGCAACAGTGAAAAACGAAGTTGGCAGTATTTCACTGTCAGGACATATAAACCACATTACTATATGTCCTACCTTATCCATACACTGCACCCTGCCCTTGGGGCTACCTAGGGCCTACCTTAGGGGTGCCTTACATGTAAGAAAAGGGAAGGTTTAGGCCTGGCAAGTGGGTATACTTGCCAAGTCGAATTTATAGTGTAAAAATACACACACAGACACTGCAGTGGCAGGTCTGAGACATGATTACAGGGTTACTTATGTGGGTGGCACAATCAGTGCTGCAGGCCCACTAGTAACATTTGATTTACAGGCCCTGGGCACCTCTAGTGCACTTTACTAGGGACTTAACAGTAAAACAAATATGCCAATCATGGAGAACCAATTACGTACACGTTTTAAACAGGAGCACTTGAACTTTAGCACTGGTTAGCAGTGGTAAAGTGCCCAGAGTAACAAAAACAGTAAAATCAGAGTCCAGCACACATCAACAACCTGGGGAACAGAGGCAAAAAGTTAAGGGAGACCACGCCAAGGATGAAAAGTCTAACAATTTGCTACTGCATTCTGCAGCACACATAGAAGTATCAAATCACCATTGTAGATTGTTTAAGTGCAGAAGGAAAACCTTCCAGCACATAAACAATCATTCCCTTCAACACAGGCACACTTGTACTATTGTGCCATATTTAGTGCCAGCTCTAGGGAAAACTCAAGGGTGCGCCTTATTTTGTAAATACGACGCATCACTGCATTTCAGTAGTGACGGACGCACTGCCAATTTTGACGCAGCGCTGCACCACTTATGTGTAAATATTCCCCAAACTTTCTTACTTTTTCAATTAGAGGGCTGTGAATAATACACTTACATCATTAATTTACATAATTTTTAGAAGAATTATCCCTGTTACTAAACATGTATGCACATGAGCTAGTCAATGTTTGAAAACACATAATGATGTATTGCGCCTGAGACTGAGATGAGAAAATGCACAACATTAAGGGTTCCTATCAGGCATTTAAAGCGGGACACGTGACAGGAGGAGAAAGGGGAAGGAAGCGGACTGACTTAATGAACCCGTGAGTTCTGCAGTTGATCTCATTTGTCTTTATCCGGAGGCAGGAGACCCCTGCAGTGACATGTACGAGACAAGCAATGCTAGTGAGTCCCACTGACCCCTACCTTTCTTCCTATTGCGTTTTCTCTCAATGGCACTGATGCTGTGTTTCATCTGCCACTGCTTCTAGGCGCTCCCTTTTGTGCACTCCCCCATCTCATCATTCACACAGCATGGCAGGTCCCCGTAGTCCGCGCTAGCCCGCACTGATCCACATGAACGGTTGGGCCTGTCCTCCTCTTGTTCCACAAAAGCCTTGTTAAAGAGAAACAAAACACAAATGTTCCAAAAATAAACATGTATTTTTACTTGTTAAGAGTCTTGGCATCTATTTAGTACAACCTGTAATTTTTCTGATTTACAAATAACATTTTTGCAGGATTCACATGAGTGGTTTGGTTTTTCGTGCTTGGTTCGTGCTTCGGCTATTAGGACCATGTTAGGTCGCTCGTTTGGCTCAGCTTTCCGCAGGCTCGGTTGCAGGAATTTGCATCTGGATGGTCCACGGGTACATTCGGGTGAGCCAATGTGTGCCCAATTTCTGTCAATTCTAGAGGTAGCCTACAAGCCCAAGATTACATCATATCTTCTTCCAATCAGGCATTCAGTGCATCTATAGCATTATTTGAGAGTAAGAGCTGATGTCTACAGTCAACAGCCCCAACCTTTATAATTTAAAGCAGCCCAGGCTTCAACACAAGCACCTGGAGTCCAAGCAGATTGTAATAGTTGTTCAAGCTTAAGGAGGTGCCCATTACCACACCTAAGCCTTGACGTTTCCTATTAGGAAGACTGTCTGCTTACTCCTTACAACTTGTCCAATACCTATTTTTTTGCATACTGTGAACTTTGTAACTGTTTATTTTCATGTCAGTCATTCTTTTTGCGGTGTACTTTCATTGATAAAAAAAGTTTAAAAAAACAGAAACACCTTTGGAAAAAAAGAAAGCAGTGTTGTTGATAACTGAGAGCAGTTTTTTGGTAATTGCAGTCAAACTGGTAACCTGGGGCTGTATTACACAGCGTGCCCCAATTACGGAAGGGGCAGCGGATGCTTGTGCAGCCTCTTCTGTAATACTGAAGCGCTGGCACACATGTATAGCCAGTGCTATATTCAGAGATTGTTCCCTCATTTACATGGAGCGTGACAACCCCACACACACGAGGGAATCATTTTGTCTCTTAACCCACCCATATTATGGATGTGGGCGCAGAAGCAAATCGGCACAAAACATGTGCCATAAAAGCAATCATCCAGACTAACCGAATACTCCAGCATGGTTGGGTTTTGACCACACCTCAACGGTTTTGACCGTTTGAACTCAATGCTCCATAAAGTGGATTTGCTTCTCTTGGGTCATGTCATGTCATGTTATGTTGGTTTGTAAAGCGCACTCTTACCCAGGGTATCCTGGCACTGAGCAAGTGTGAGATTAGCCAAGCCTAGGGCCTAAGTTGGTTACTTGAAAAGCCAGGTCTTCAGCTGCTTGTGAAATTCAAGAAGTGAGGAAGAGGCTCTGCTGTGTAACGGCACCTCATTGCATGCTTTAGGAGTGATGCTGGAGAAGGCTCAACCACAGGATCTGGTTTTTCATATGTGTGGGAGGTGTGCAAGTGTGAGTCTAGCCAAGTTATGGTGTCTGGAAGGTTTGTGAAAGCAGATGGGATTGTTGAGGTATACCGGGTCTTAAAATTTGGGTGAGGAGTTTAAAATGTACTCATTTGGGTGTGGGTGGCCAGTGTAGCTCCTTGAGGTAAGATGAGATGTGTGAATGTCGTGAGAGGTTGCAAGTGATTCTGGCTGCTGAGTTCTGGATGTTCTGCAGCCTCCTGATGAGATGCTTGTTTATCTGGTGTAGAGGGTGTTCTTGTAGTGTAGGTTGCTGGTGGCAAGAGTGCGGGTGATGATTTTTCACGCGTTGGCTGGAAGCTATTTGAAAATCTCTGTTAGCTTCTCAGTATGTGGAAGCATAAAGCAACGATGGCATTGACTTGGGCTGTTATGTTGGGTTTTCAGTCGAGGATGATTCAAAGCTTCTTTACTTGGCTTATTTAGTTCTGAGGTGAGTCTAGATAATTTGCATTAATTCCACCATTTGTATATAATCCCACATTGCATAACCCATGGTGGCCCTTTGGTGAACTGAATTATGATCAGTCCCATTGCGAGTAGATTTGGTGAGACAAGGAATATCACCAGTGCCACTGAAATTATGCAGCAGGTGAGGACCAAATAATGCACGACAGTTGACTGAATTATGCAGCAAGAATATATAAATTATATGGAGTAGTGCAGCAACATTTTGAAATGACTTCATTATGTTGCATTTGTTTTTTACGTGTTAACACTGTTTGCGTCTGTGTTACACCTCATTAGCATAAATTTAACAACCAAGTATAGCAATTGATCTGCAACATGTATTGCAGCATTTTGTCTTACCTTTTGGTCCCTTTAAACTAGAAACATTTTTTAAATCTGCAGATTATGCAGAAGATGATAGTTTATGCGACAAATCCATAATTTTGCTGAAAGCACCACAGCCATAAAACTGCACAATTCCAGTGGTGGTGACTGTAACCTGGGAATGTGCAGTGTACTGTAACAAAATATCAGATTATGAAATGCTTATATTTGTAATTCTGCCATACTGGTGAGAACAAATTCAGCTCAAGAGCTTAGAGCCGGATTCACAAAGATAAACGTACACTTTTTGTAAGTTTGCTATGTTTTGGTATTCCTAAACTACAAGTTTAATTGTACAATTAGTAATTTTATGACATCGTATTTTATGTGAAGTTTGTTGTGTGTTTTACATAGTAAGCATTTTCAGGGCTTAGCTCATGCAGGGGCTTTAAGAGCAAAGCCAGTCCCTTAACTCGGCTCTGGCTTGGCTCTCCCTGTTAATTATGTTGGCTCACCCACCTCTGCCCCCAACACACAGCTTCCACCTGCAACACACAGCCTACTCCCCGACACACAGCGCTCAGTTGCAGTTTTAAAGACTGAAAACAATATTACAGCGTTCTGATTTTGAGATGGAGGAAGCAGTGAAGAGGTGCCTTCTCCATGGCCTCTTCCGCCCTGACTTGGTGGGCCAAGATCATGCTTGGGTGGGTCTGGTCCACCGGCCCTCTGCTAGATCCAGGCCTGGTTTTCCCTGTGAATCATCTGCCTTACACACATCTACATACACAGTGCTTAATTTGATCCAATGGTTTCCGGTGCGGGACACCCACAGTTATTTTTTAGGGCCAGCACTTATTCTTCTGCTTCAGGCATTTACTGCAAGCAAACAACACATATGGGAAAGACGGTGGAAGAGAAAAACAAAAAAAGTGTCACTAAGGAAGAAAACAGAAAGCTGCAAGAGTGATCTGAAGGGGCAGGGAGTGGCTGTAAATGAATTAAAGAGGCCCAATTACACTGTCTCAGTATTCCGTGCTCGCACATTTAATTGCACCAGCCGCGAGCTTCAGAGGAGGGCTTTGAGCACCTGCACGTTTTTCTTTTACAAAGTAAGCACTGGCAAAACACCAAAATCGAACTAGGCCAGATAAATTTGTGTTACCCCAGTGTAGTCTTGTGTAATTTCCGGCTATTAGTGTTGCTTGTTATGTGTAATTCCACAAATTGCACCCATCCACCAAGTCAGGTATTTTCAGGTTTCTAGTTTCTAGAATTCCTGTTGCAGGAGTACAGGAACAATGAGAACAAGCAGAACGTGGGCAGCTATTGTTCACTGCACTTGTGTTTTTTTGCACTATTTTTGTTAGCACAGAATGCGACCTGACGTCCAAAATGGATATGAGGGCACATGCAGATTTGCACTTTGTGTCATTTTGCATAATTTCCCTGGAACTTCACATAGTTATTAAAAAGAAACTGTATGAATTTTGTACATCCCTAAACCTAACCCCTTGCTTGCCAGTCATAACTTATGTAAAATAAAATCTAATATAGGTGGTATTGGGTAAGCAACATCCGTTCTCAGCGCTGATTTCATCGCACATGATATGTGGGAGAGTCATCGGAAATATACCATATTGACGACTGAATGTGGTTTCAAACGCTAATTGCCATTGGTAACCGCTGCAACTATAAACACGCCACAGGACCATTCCTCGCCTCTTTACAAACCTGTCTTTCATGAACCCTCTAAATACAGTGAAGGGAGCGCAGCCCCGCAGGGGAGAGGTTTCTGCGGAGGTTGCACTACGTATTGCAAACCCCAGAAAATTGATTTCCCAACAGGGCCTGCATTTTCCAAGGAAAAATAAGAAACCCGCCCATCACCATTACTGTTTGAATGCACTGCAGGCTAATGTGGGCATCTTGTCGGTGGCACAATTAGACTCAGCTGCGTGCTTGGCATTATAGGAACAACAGGGCTGCACGCACATAGAGGCTGATGAATGCACACAACACAGCATGGATTTAGGGGGGTTCCTTGCATTGCAGAAACCCACAAAGAGTGCTGTATGTTTGATTGTTCAGGCAGAGTCTGTTTCATATATTAGTCTCCAAGGCCTCAGAATGCCTAGTACAAGTGAGCTGTGGAGGGCTGGTCCACACCTGGTATCGGAGACTATATTTAAGACCTGGTTTGCGTCGCTCTTGCACCACGCAATGCGGTACGACACCTTGCCAGGCTCTGAGTGGCTTCATAAATTCCTGCACAAAAACAATCCTGCATGCAAAACAGGCACCCTTGCACCATGGTGCAAGGGTGCCTGCATTGGCACTAGGCTGCCTAAAGGGTGCCAGCTCAGGGGAAAAGACATGAATATGTGGTAATCTTTTAAATACAGTGTATTCGTGGCCTTTCCAGGTGAGGAAGTGCAGCACAGCAAGTCACTGTACTACTGTTCCCATAAATAGGCCTCTGGGTGGCCCCGCAAGTTGGCTCTCTTCTTGTAGGCCCTGTTTTGCAGGCATAATACTCTTTGTGTCAAACTATCTGTGGGTCATGCAGGGAAATAAATAGGAATTGGTCCTGCAAAAAGTCAGTCTAGATTGATTTATTCTAGTACTTTCAATGACTCCCTCTTGCAGTGGAAGGAATGCTGCTGCAGTTCTCCAACAGGCATGCACAGTTGGTACTAGTTTTTGACATGCATGGCTGATTATTGTCTCTTGCATCTCTACCTGGAAAGAATCCATTTGATCATATGCTGTAGTAGGCAGCTTTCCATACATGAGACATTTGAGCATCTTGATCCTGCCTGCCAGTTCCCTCCTGCACCCATGCCCGCCTGCTCTCCTTTTCTCCAGAATAATGTATGTGTACATCACATAGAAGAATTGCTGTCCTGGAATTATTGTGCTAAAACTATTTGGCGCAGGTAATGAAGTATGACAGTAAAATTACTTCGTCCTGTATAGCTGGTGCACATCATGCTTAAGATTGGGCCTACAGTGAAGCTTAATCATCAGTTGTTGGAAATTGCTTGCAAAGTGCACATGAAAATCTAGTGCCCTTTTGCCTGTTTGACCAAACACATTGCAGAACAAAGGCAAGTCCCATACCTGAAGGAGTCTGTTAAGGTCCGCACATCTATGCTAACTTTGCAGGCTATATATGGCTTAAAGCAATGTACCTCCTAAATATCAAATAGGGAATATTGTGGGACCTTAATATCATAGACAGATCATAGACAGAATATTGGGAGACAAAACATCAAAATGTTTATAGTATGGAATATCTATACAACTGTCTCTAACTCCATGTATATGCACCTTGACCATATATATATATATCATATATATATATATATATATATATATATATATATATATATATATATATATATATTTTATTTTTTTTCACTGAAAAAAACAAAGGTTGCAGGAATGTTATTGTTAGGTTGTGAAATTACTCGCACAAAACCATAGAAATTCAGCAGTTATAGTTATGGTTAACTCAAGTAACTATAACTCGTGCCCTAAAGTAACTATAACTTGTGCCCCTGCCATGCGTAGTTTTCTCATCAATAACTTTATTGCAAATGTTGAAGTGATAATATCAATGATGGCACAGAAGTTGTCATCAATGATGTAATATAAGGAGTAGTTAGCTGAGCATGGTGTATTGAGTTCTTATTTAAGTAAAGGAAGTTCATGCCCCTCCAGGATCTCTGGGTTGAAGCCTGATGAATTATGTCCATGGATGATCTTGTTTCATGTGGACAACAGTGTTTATTGATGAATACTATTTGCAGAGATTGATTTTTCTACTATGTGATGTATTGGTTTCTATGTAACTTCAACAATATATTTCTGTATAAAATAGTACACGTTTTTGCTTCTGTTTGCATTCATAGCATTACAGTTGGATCATATGACCAATACTAAAGTATTTTATAAACAACTCCTCCAGGAACATTTTGTTGTTTGAATGTAATGTACTCAGTTCCCTTGGGGAATATTGGGTTGCCCTGTTTATTTTTAGAAATTTTAGAATGCTGGTATTTTTCTGCTCTTAGCCCTGTGTGAGTGGTGCCTGTCTCCAATACACATCTGGGGTAGGTGACAGTTGGATCTTGTGCATGCCCTCTAGAAAGCCACACACAATGGACGATTAGGCATGTCTTGATAGACCTTAATGGGCCATTAACTGGCTTGATGGGGGCCGGAGCTTAGCACTGCTTCACACCTGAATAGGCTTGTCCTGTCCACACACAATAGGGCTTAACAACTCCGCATTGTGCCTCCAGCCAGCTAGAAGCCATAGCAGGCAAGGCAGGGCATCTGTGCACTTCAAAGGCATGCCTCTAGAAGCTTCTCCCACCTTTCAGAGCCTGGGCACCAAAGTTTAAATACTGGACCTCAGATATAACTACTTCAGTACACTTCTGGACCTGTGGATACTCTGCCAGGAAGAAGGACTGCTGTGCTGCTGAAAGGACTGTCACTTTGCTGGATTGCTAGTTTGCTGGACTCCTGCTTTGCTCTTTTGACCTGTGCCTGCTGCCCTCTTGCCAGAGAGTGAGAAGGACTGGGTCTGCATCTCTACAACCCAGAACCCAGTGACTCAAAGGGCCAGTTGACTGACCTCCTGTTTTCAGCAGTCTCAGGGACACAAAAGATTTCCAACCAACCTGCTCCTGCACTCTGCCATCTGCGAGTCTGCCCTATCAATGGGTGCCACCCTAGTGCTGTACCCTTGGAAGTGGGCTTGACGTGCTCTGCCCTTTGTGGTGCTCACTGGAATTGCCGCAAAACCTCGCAAAGCAATGCCTCGCACACCGTGCGCCAGGATTTAAGGTGCTGTGTTCAGCGGGTCTAAGTGGGCTTCTGTATCTGCCCCGCGCTCTATCGAGGTTGGCCTGAACTCTTGACTTTGTCGCAGTCCATTGCAACAAGACAACCATAGTTGGCATTTTGCTCCTTTACGTGCTATTTTCACCAAAATCTTTAAGTTTCTTATCTCAAGATCTACTTACTGGATTTTTGCCATTTTGGTCTTGTTTTACTCAGATCAATATTCTCTGTATTTCTAAATTTATGTTGTTTTTTTTGTGGTGTTTTCCCTGTGTTTCTTTAGTTTAAGTTTTGCACACATACTTTACACATTGCCTTTTCAAGGTAAGCCTGACTGCTCTGTGCCAAGCTACCAAAGTAGCTTGCCAGGGTAAGTACAGGTTAATTCAGGATGTGTCTCTGACTTACCCTGACTAGGATTGTGGTCCCTACTTGGACATGGTGCATACCTCTGCCAACTAGAGAGCCAATTTCTAACATTTAGCAGCATCACCAAAGATCTTGACTGGATGGGGCACCACAAGGGGGAGGGGGGTAGTAGGACTCAGGCTGGCTCCAGGTGTGGGTTCAAGATGGTGGGAGCCTGTTATGTTCCTGTGTCTTTGAACAGACTAGACCGTGGAGTCAATCTGGTTGTCCTGGGTTCAAGTGATGAAGCAGGACTCAAGCAGATGGGCAGGCTTCTGAGGGTTCAAGACAAGTCACAGACAGCAAAGCAGCCGCCCTTCCAGGTGCAGCAAAACAGTCTTGTGGAGTACGTAGCAAGCCACAGCACCAGGCAATCCTCTGAGAGTCCTTCCATAGGTCTAGAAAGTGAACAGAAGAGTGTGTCTGAAGGTCCCTTTTTAATAAATGGTGCCTTCTTTGAAGGAGGAGAAGTTTGAAGATGATTCTGTGTGAAGTCCTGAAACTTTCCTGCCTCCCTTGTCCTGGCTCCAAGCTGGCTGCATGAACAATGCAGTGGTGACAAGTCCTTTGTGTGAAGGTAGGACACAGCTTTGTCAGTTGCGGGTGGGGCTGCTAGCTGATGGCTGATTTACATATGCATGTATACACATATATAGGCACACACCTAGTTTGAAATCCTGTTTTGCAATAGCGCTATTGTAAAGCCTTTTGAATTTTTTTTCATGTGCCTTTATTGTCACTCCTGGCTAGACTCAACATAGCACTCCTTTGCTGGTTTAACAGTGCCTTCTATTGCTGAGCACTCTTTTGCTCATGGTTTTAGAACCACCTTTGTGGATTAATAGCGCCTCTACACTGCTCAGTTATTGATGCCACTGAGTTAGCTATATATACCCTTTTAGACCCAAATGATGCACAACAATGACAGTTTCTATTTTTGTTCCTATCCGTGATAAAGCTGTTGAGTACCTGCATGCACACTTCTTCACTACACTTTCTTTACAGTGATATTAGGCCCTCTTCTTTTACCACATTGATCAAACCTTACCTACCTCACCCAAAATGTCCCAATGGGCAAATCTAGAAGAAACACACTTACCATGCACTTCGAAGGACATCTGTCAGACTTGGCCCTTTCTGCAGGGTCATCCCCAAATGTTTTGCCTTAACCCTCCTGGTTTCTGAACCCGTTTTAGTTGGCTATTAGGACTCTGCATACTTTACGACTGCCAGTGCAAAAGTGCTTGTGCTCTCTCCTTTAAAAATGGTGGGGTTGGCTTACACCAAATTGGCACATTTAATTTACTTGTAAGTCTCTAGTAACGTTGTGCTACATTACCTGGGGCCTGTAAATTAAATGCTACTTGTTAGTCTGCAGCACAGATTTGCCACCCACGTAAGGAGCCCTTTCAATCTGACTCTAGTCTGCTATTGCAGGCTGTGTATGCAGTTTTAAACTCCCATGTGGACATGGCAAAATAAACCTTTTTTCAGGCCCAGACCTGACTTTTCAATACATATGTCACCCCTATGGGACAAGCTGAACAGTCCAGAGGGCAGAGGGCAGAGTATTTCAAAAGTAGGAGATGTACTTTTAAGCTTTTCATTTAATTACCTGGCAGTGAAAAACTCTTGAATCCATTTTGCACTACTGCAAGGCCTACATTTCTCATTGAATAGATGGAATAGCATTGGAGTTACCTGATTACATTTAATCAGGTGTAACTTCTACTTGGGAACAGGTAAAATTCTGAAAATGACACTTTTAGAAAGTTGACATTTTCTTGTCCTAACCAGTTGGTGCCTGCAGCCTCTTCCTGTGTCACATGAATAGATGTAGCTGCCAGTTGGTCCTTGTGTATTGCTCCAAGACAGTGAGACAATGGGAAAATAGGTTTTGGCAGGATGAGCCAATCTGACTTAATTCAGGGGAGGAGCTGTCACTTAGTTGGCCGGCCTCCTGACTAGAGCCGCAGATCTAAAAGCCTCCAACAACCTTGAACCCAGCTCCTGGACTCGGCCATCTGTGAGTCCTACCCTGCTAAGTGGTGCAATATCAGTCCTGGCCCCTTGAAAGTGGGCCTGAATATGCTCTGCCAGCCCATCTGTGGATCCAGTAGAACCAACAGATACCCCCTGCTGTTCTCCACAATGTTCCGCAGAACCGACGCATCCCCTCTCCTGCGTGCAATTTCCCAGTGCACGAGCTTCAGATCGCAGCCTTATCTGGACTATTGCTGTGTGATGCATCCTCAACACAGATCCTCACTTCACATGCTTCTTATCAACAGGGATGCAGCTTTAGGGTGGGGTGTGGGGTGCTACACCCCCCTATTAACTGTCATTTCTGATAAATAGTTGGTGTCCAGATGCTTTCAGTTGGATATGGTGAGATGTCTGACAGATTTGACCAGGAATTTTCACATCCATCCAGAAAAAAACACACACACACTCTATCCTTCTCAGTTTTAAAGTGGTGAAAGATATTGTTAATTTTACAAAACAATGGGATTTCCGCCACTTTCTACCGTACTAATCTGCATTCCTCTCTCTTTCCACGGCCCCTTAGACCCCTCCCATGCACCCTGCTTGTCGTATAATGTATTCAAACATATATGCCACCCTGATTGTTGGAAAATCTGCAGCTAACCTCCCTCCAATGTAACTGGACAAACCACGCCCCTGCTTATCAACAGCAGCTTCAACAATGATGAATTGGAAGCACCGCATCTTCTGTGGAACCAGCTGTTGGGCACCACATCCTTGAAGCAGGACGTTGCATCTCAGCCCTCCTCATTGACATCAACCTTGACACTGATGCAGGACCTCGCATCACAGACTCGCAGCCCCTGAGAACCGGCGCTGTGGCACGCATCTCTGGGACGGTTGGTCACAGATTCATTTTGGGTTGCTTGTGCCTCACCTTGAGAAGTATTGTGGTCCCTAGTTGAATAGGGTTTTATCCCCCCAACCACAACCAGTAACCCAATTTCTTACAGCATCTATGAAAACAATACAAATCAGAGCGATTCACAAACTCACCAGGGGTATAAAGCACTATCTACATAGTGCAATTAGACCACCTAAAAAGTGTTTTAGGCCTCACAAGGGATATTGAAAGCTTTATAAAAATGCCAATATAACACAATTCAATGCACTATGTGCATATTACTCCATATCTTGGTTATACTACTTTCATTTTCCTTAAAATTGTGGTTCCACAGCTAAATCATTAAGTGGGGCTGCACTGGTGAAATAGATATATTTTATGCTACACTTGTATGAAAATGAGCTAAACCTGCAGGATTTACCACACTGCTAAAATCTGCAGTGGAACCACTAGATATTTAAGTGACCACTTACTGCATCAGAGTATCAATGGACTAGTTTTGAACCTGGAGTTACTGTTAATTATCACGTATCTTTACAGGTTATTCGCCATTTTCGTCCGGTTTCACCTTTTATGCAGGAGAAATGTACAGGGGTAGGGATAACCGGGAAACTGCAGTGTAGAGCATTAATATTTACTTCTGCTACCGGCCGCGTCAGGAATTCTAGGCCCCTTGTAATTAGGTATTTAGTTAACACAAAGTTTGACATTGACTGCCTTAATGCAGACAGATAGACCAGGTACCACTTCTATATTGGTATTCAGCACGTTTGCCAAACAAAGAAATCAAAGATGTTGTTTACTATCAGATGGATATCTTCCATGCTTCATGACCTTGTCATGCTCCCTAGAGAAAGGTATCCAGCTGTTTATCAGAAGCATAAATCAGAAGTATAAATGCTTTGCAATTTCATCTTGCAGTGCCTTATTTCTTATTCAGAATAATCTATTACTATGTTTACACATTGCCAGTAAAGAATATTATTTCCTGTCAAAAGTGAAAGAAAACTCCATATTTCAAGTGCCTTTGTAATTACAGTTGTCAGTTATCATACCTTAGTTGGCTGACACACATTTCATTTCCTCACAGCCTTGAAGAAATGTGCTCCTGCTCTGTGTCTGTGACTGCTTAAATATTGCCCTTCATAGCAGTTTTCTTAAAGAGAGGATTCTGTCTCAAAGCCCATGAACTGAAAGACTGACACTACTGTTAGAGCATCTGTCAATCAAGCAGAAAAAGATGGGCAAAGGAGGTGACGTTTTCAGATCTCATTATTTCAAGCAGGACTCACTGCTTCCTAGTTCTTGTTCACCTGCCTGAGCTCTGTATCAGGTACATATAATAATAACAATAACAGAAAAACACACCTGTCCCTAGTAACAAAACTTTAGATGCAAAGAACCAAATGGCAAATAAAATGTATTCAGAGGAGTTTATGAAAAACAATTTTAGGGCACCCACAGAGTGAATGTGGTGCAAAATAAATGTGCCTCATGCTCTCTTTAGGGGTGATACACTTAAGTGATAAATCGTGATCAATAAACACAAGAGCTGCACGGCCCATTACAGCAAGTTCTCAACAATCAGATAGGGTCCGTGTTTTTAAAGTCAACTACGTTTCGATCCCAATAAAAGGTGCAGGATCATCATCAGGAGTCAGTGGCTACAACGAGCGCAAGAGAGTGATTATGAAAGGTAATGCAGTTGCTAAATGAGGGAGTCCCTGGAGACAGGCATCAGGACCAGGGCGAACGTCCGGAGCTGTAAATATGCTGGATACCCATAAGGGGCTCTAATCAGTCCACAGTGGGAAGCACGCATGTGGTCTGGATCGCGAGGTGGCGTGCCAGATTCCTCCACTGGGATCGAATCAGACCAAAAATGGAGATGCACCAGTAGTGCTGACTGGCAGCATGGAGTCCATTCTAGATAAAGTAGATAGCAAAACTACAGGTCTATTCCATTGGAACAAATTAAGCACATTCATCACTGGCATAAAACTAAAATGACTGGCACTCTTTACAGAACTTAACTAGATGAAATAGGAGATAATATTGCTAACACTATTGCATCTAATAATCGCATAGTTGCAAACTCACAAAACATTTTGCAGTACGTGAAGTAGAATGATATTAGTGCTACCCACATTCTACAAAATGCTATTCACTGACTTCCACCTCTGCCTCTTCTATCTTTTCTGTACGGAGATTTTCACCATATTGTCAGAAATCTCTACACTTGCCAGCGTTTTAGTAGTAAATGAGGGAGGGACAAAGGGACTGACTTGAAAATGAAGAATAATAACTATAATAATGGAGAGGTTAATGAAAAGTAAGGAGAGGTATAGGTTTAGAGAGGACAGGCAACTACAAACAACCACTCAAAAAAGAGGAAGCCCATTGCTATTTACAAACTACCCTGCTAATCTTACTAAAGTTCTAATGGTAACAAAACAGCATTAGTAAGTGCAAAATCTCAGTGGAATAAGGCAGTTGCCTAGGATCACACAATTTGGTCAAGCAGGCAGCTAGAATGAATAGAGCATCTTGAAATATTTCAGGATGCGTGCTGGACAAAAAATGCTCTTTTTATAGAATACAATATTGCTTCCCTTTAGCATCACAAACTAGGCCACATACAAGGTGCACATGATACATCACTTGTCTCTCGTCATTTTCTGACATCGTTGTCAGGTTAATGTGGTGTGATGCTATCACATCTAATAAACAACACTCATTATACAGTCTAATGCACTAAATTGAAATGCTTCCACATGTTAAAGAAAAGCAATATTACTTTAACACGCAGAAGCGTTTCAGTTTAGTGCATTCAATTATTAATAATTGTGTAATTAATGCATGTACATTTGATGCTTCAGCATGTTAAAAAAGTACTATATTTCACGACAAATGTGTTGATGTCTTGTGCTCTTTAGATACCTTAAACTACTCTCCCTTCCCCTGCCCTCCAAGTTCCTCACCGACTGGAAGTGTTCCTCCTGGAGCAAATTGTCCCAGAGTGATGTCGGGAGCAGTCCCACAGGGAATGAGCTATCAAAGGGACATACCTGTGTGCAGGACGAGGGGCACATGACTGAGGGCTTGGTGTTCGGGTCCGGTGATGGATCCTCTTTTGTCCTGAACTGTGCTGGATCATGCTCAGTGAGGCAGTTCATATGTAACTGCATGTGAACCTGATGTTGTAGAAGCAGCAATAGCTGAATGCAACCCTAGAATTAAGCTCAAAGTCCCTAGGGCTGCCTTTGAAAATGACATTCCCGGGTGTCACCAAGAGATGGATCTAAAGACTCACCAAAACAGTAGGCCTGGGCTTGAAACATGTAAGCCCTTAGTCTGGTCTAAGTACAGTACCCAAAGCCAAGCACAAGTGCACTTGTGCATGTGCTTGTTAAAAAGTTCCTGGCCCTAACAAAACCAAGGTCAGAGAACTATAGCCAGGCAATGTGACATTATCAATACAGCACTGTATAATAAAAGTGCTACTTCTAAAATATTAATGCTAAAGATTGCCTGGAACAAAACAATGACTGGAACAATAATGCAGAAAATAAGAGGGGCGAAGCCCCAATTCCCTAAAGAAGCAGCAGTTCCTGCACGGTGGTTCAGTCGTAAATTTACAAATGAGTTAATCAACACTTGTAAATTTACCTTTGTGAACCAGATCCATAGTTTTGGCGTTTTCTGGTTACAAGCTCACATATCCATATGTTAGACCTGTCAGCCTTAGGCATGCGCTAATCATTTTGCCTGCTTGCCTCATATTTTGTTGATTCTTTTTGTTCGACTTAGGACTCTGAGCACTTTACCACTGCCAACGAGTTCTAAAGTGATTGCATTTCTGGCCTAAACCATGGTTTGATTGATGTAGCCTCAATTTCCACATTTAATTTAACTGTACGTTCCTAGTACTGTGCAATACATGTGCCCATGGTCTGTAAATTAAATGCTACTAGTGGGAATGCAGCACCGCTTGTGCCACCCACTTAAGTAGACCTTTAAAAAAACATGTCTCAGGTTTGCCAGTGCAAAGGCTTTGTGCGCAGCTTACACTGTCATGTCGACTTGGCATTTGAAACCTCTAGCCAAACCCTAAACTTTCTTTTTATGACATATAAGTCACCCATAAGATCAGCCCTAGTTTGGGCATTGGGCAGGGAGCCATGTACTTTTACGTTTTACATGTCTTGGTAGTAAAAAACTCCCAAAGATGTTTTTACTACTGTGAGGCCTACCCCTCTCATAGGTTAACATTGGGGATTCCTTATTCCATTTAATATGTTTAAATTCCTGATTGAGAAGGTTTAGGCATTTCATGTTCAGTACCTATGGAATTGTATTGATAAATCCTCTTTATTAGTAAAGTCGGATTTATTATTACAATTTTGAAAATGTGACTTTTAGAAAGTTGGCATTTTCCTGCTCTAAGCCCTGGGTGCCCGAGGCCTGTCTCCAATGCACGTCTGTGGTGGGATAATAGCTGGAGCCGAAATTAAGCTCTAGCCAGGCTGGAGTATGTTCACGTTTGCCTGCTCTTACTGGGCCTTGGGCTTCTCCCAGTACCTTCCAGTGCGTAATGCATAATTCACATATGAGGACAGGAAAAACTTACACTTTGCAGTACATTTTGTAGGGCTACAAAACGTACTACAGAGTAGTTTGTGAGTGACGCCCATTGTGCTGGATATTTGGATTTTTTTCAGGTTCACCTCCGGAGTAAACTTGGGATTTTTGTAGCCCAATCTTTCTGTGCAAGAGAACCAAAACATACATTTGCCCCCCTTTTCGTTTAAAAAAAAAAAAAAGTCACCAAATCGTCTACTTCGGCCATCAGAAGAGCAGAAAGATTATAGGGTTTGGTTTTCCACAGGGTCGTCAATATCGAACAAAAAGAAGGCGAAAAACAGGAGCTGAGGAACAAAAATACGGAAAAGTGAAGTTTATGTAGGGTTTTGGATTATTAATCTTCAGCGAAATTACATGTTTCTCTGGATCTTTTTTTTTTTTGTGCGTAGAAGAGGCATACACCTTTATTTCTAAGAAAGACTGGTGGGTCTTAAAGTGAATAAGCTAATCAAAGAAATTAACTGCATCCTGCTGTCAGAATCTAAAAAATATTAGCATAGTCTTGCCGAAAGGCACATTCTGTCTGACTGCTGGTGATTCATTTCTTGAATTTGCACCTCTCAGAGTGCCCTTTCATACGAACCTCTCAAAACGTTAAGCTCCAAATAGCAGTGTCAACAAGCATCAGAAAAAAGGATATTGGGGGCACTCACATAAGGATTATCAGTCCCTTAAGCCTCAAAATAGAAAGCGCTGCTGCCAAGCAACCAATGAGATGGAACGTGGATCAGAAAATGATGCTTGGGAGCTCGTGCCTGTCACAGTCTATCTGTTCAGAATGGATTTCATTCACTCAAAATATATATTTGTGTCTGAATCACTTAAATGTTCCAGGAGCAGGTACAACAAGTCGATTTAGCCTGATGAAACATTAGGCTGCCCAAATACAAGGCATGCTCTCCATCACCCGTCTATGATTCAGTGTTCGGTGGTTTAAGTGGGCGCATCGCTGACTGCAAATTGGTAGTGCTTGCAATAAACTGGGAGCCAATCGACAGGAAGGCTGTGATTAATGCAGACAATATCATTCTTCCAACATTCTAGGGCCAGCAACAGATGAGGGGCCTCATGGACTAAAAATAGACCTAGGAAAAGTGTTCTCAATTTGCGCACTGGAATTTATGGAATGCATTTGTATTTTGCGAACCGACCTATGTACTAATAGGTCAGTTCACAAAATACCGAAGCGCAGTGGGTTGCAGTTCAACCTACTCATACCTATTAATGAGGTGGTCGCAAATTGTGATCCACCTGATTCACTGCCATCAGAGGGGTGGTGCCCTGCTGGTGTCATCAGACCAGCATGTCTGTGATTGCTTGAAATAAAGCAATCTTTAATGTAGCAGTTTTCCTTAAAGCATTTATACTCAAAGTACAGCCCGAGGGCCGCAGGCGGCCCTTCTGACCATCACATGCATCCCCCAGGTCAGTGGTCTGCTGTTTATTTGATTCAGCGTTAACATTTAGAAATGCGTTAACATTCTGAAGTTTGTTAAATAAAAGGGCAAACATTTTTACTGAAATGAAAGAAAGGAGGCAACTAGGGTGTCCTGCGCCACTTAACTTTAGAAACAATTTATTTCTTGCAAAAACATGTAAACATATGACAAGTCTTTTCAAAATTCAAGAAGTGTATTTAATTTACAGGCAGAAGCGCTTCACCCTAATAAATCAAGTTATATCAGGGCATTGAGAAGTATTTTTTAAAGTGATGTTTCAAACATGAACTTAGAAACCTTCATGGTCGCCCCACCCCTCTGACAACAATGTCAAAAAGTGAACAAGGCAGTAACTCACTTGTTATGTGCACCCTCTGGGTGGCCTGGGTTGCTATTACACTGGAACAATAATATAGTTTATTAAAATAAACTCAAGACAAGGTTTTCTACAGCACACTTCCTGAAGTCATCTATTTCTAGGTTCTCCTATATGTGATACTGAAGAAAAAGGATGGAGAGTGAAATAAAACATTTGCCTAGGATCACACAGTGTGGTCTATTGGGGAATCCAAACTTTGGGCCCAGGCTTTCTGGTTCCACATTGTGCAATTCAGCCATTACACATACATGCTTTGCGTCCCCTGGACCCAGCTTACCTTGCCCACTCCCCATGCTGCTGCCCCTGGTCACACCACAGACCAAGCTTTTTACTCCCTGGGAAAATGTTTGTACATACCTGTGCCTTAAAAGAAAAATGCGTTTTTAGGCATAGGGACATCTGCTCCTAAAATATTTTTTGGGTCTGCATTCACAAAGAAAAAGGGGCCCTTATTGGACCTTCTTTGAGGTGTTGGTAAAATACTAATGTTTCACAATCAGATTTTGGTTGCAAAACAATAATGTATTATCATAAGGAATTGGTATTTGGAAGGGACACCCATATCACAGCCCTTCTGTCCCAATACATGTTATATGGGATGTATATAAAACTTTCATTTGAGGGGAGATTGATAGGCTGCACAGCATAGAGAAGGAAAAAAATAATGAAATGAAGGGCCTGGAGTCAATAATTGGGGCAATTTATAAGGCACTGAATAGCTGCAATGACTCCTCCAAGCAAATAGATGTACAAAACTAGGTTAAAGAGGCCAAGGGATCCTTACCAGAATTGTTATAAGCAGTTGTATCGAAGAGGTGGGATGCTAGTAATTTGGCACACTATGAATACAATGAGGGATGTGGGAAGTTACTGGCCTGGAAGACCAGGACAGAGAATGTTAGAAATATTATCAAGGAGATAGAAATTGGAGAGACCGACAGACGTTGCTTAGAAGACCCCGATATTGAGAGGGCTTTTGTTAACTTTTTCCAAGACTTGAACACAGATGATGTAATAGCCACAGAAGAACAAATAGAAAATTGGTTAAAGGAGGATGTTCTCCCTGTATTTGACAAGGATATGCAGCAGCAACTTAATCAACAAATCAGTACGGTAAAAGTAGGTAAAATTGTCAGCAGACTAAAAGAGGAGCAGGCACTAGGTCTGGATGGTATACCTAATGAGTTATCTAAGGTATTAAAAGGTTAGCTTACTTCTGTTTTGACTAACTTAATGAATGCAATGTTTGTAGACGCCCTGCCTGCTCCGGCTTCATGGAACAAAGCTACAATAACCATAATCCTAAAGATAAACAAAAACCCAAAAAGGTGTGAATCAGAAAGACCCATATCTTTGCTTAATAATGAATATAAGGTTTTTACACAAATACTAGCTAAAAGATTAGATAAGGTGATGGGAGGGTTGGTTCACAAGAATCAAAAAGGTTTCATGAAAAATAGACTTACATGAATTGACTCATGATTAGGTGAGTGCGAAAGATGTGGCAATAGAAACAAACTCCCCTCTGACTGTAATGATCTTTGATGCCACCAAGGCCTTTGATAGAGTGAGTTTGCCATTTTAATACGCAGTCATCAAGCATAATGGGTTAGGAGATAACTTTGACAAGGCAAAAGGTACCATTTATGAAACATCAACTGCCAGGATATTAGTCAATGGTAATCTTACATTGCAGTTTCATGTTGGTAGAGGCACTCGTCAAAGGTGCTCACTGTCCCCTCTACTGTTCAACCTATACATTGAACCACTTTCTGGAAGGATTAGAAAAGTTCAGAGGATCTTACCCTTTCATTGTCACAACTGGATTAAAAAAGAGGCTCTTTATGCAGATAACCCAATTATTTACACACAAGACTTCCAAGGCCCCTTTGCGGTAATTTTAGATATCTTAATGACCTCCCAGAACAAAGCAACTATTTTCTTTTCAGATTTGGCCACCCAAAGTACTTTACAAAGATCAGACTTGGAATGCTAAATGCGGCATACAAAGTTTGGATTCCCGTACTACAGTGACATGTTTCCAATATGGAAGTCACTTAAAACTCAACAAAGTGTTCAAAATGTCTTAGCCATCCCTTTAATGAATGCAGACATACTAAGATGGGGTCAGTTGTTTGAGGAGGGTACTTTGAGTTCATGGAATTCCTTAGCAAGGCTGACAAAAAATAAGCTCTCCAGATTTAAGTACTTCCGAATAGGGAGTTGGTTCTGGGGGCAATCCAAAGTGGGCAACAGAATGGAATGGGAGGAGGAGTTACAAAGTACTTGGCCACAAAACAAAGAGTACTGGATCTTAGCACATGTGGATGATGGCCCTACCCACACTGCCAGAAGAGCCATTGCAAGATATACTACAACTTTGGCAAGTATCAATGTCTACACTTTGGTGTGATGTGAAGTCCGCACCACTCAGGAGAAACCATTTGTTTACTATGTATAAGACCTACTGGTCTCTAAAAAGGCATGTGAAACTGGGATGGCAGAGGATGAGGTGTTATCCAAAGTGTGCCTTGGAGAATGCAGATGATGTCCATCTATTTTGTCATTGTCCGGACATCCAAATCCTCTGGCAAAATGTGGTTAAGGTTTTAACAGCAGTAATGAAAATAAAAATAAAGGTAAGCCTGACATTGGTTACGTTTGGCACACAAGAAGGCGAAAGGTTGAAAGAAGAATTGGGGAAACTACAGTTTAATTTCATTTTTATTTCATATTAATTGCACATGGAGAAATTTGCGTTTAATGGTTATCAAACTTCCCATCCACCTGCACGCATTAAATTAACTCAGCAAAGTGTATTGACAGGTTAGACTGTTAATGGATTAGAAAAATGGGTTAAGATGTAGGAACCCTTTCTCTCTCCTTTGCTAACTTAGCATCTCAACAGGCAAAATTGTGCAATCCTCACTATGGCAGGTAACAAAATCCAGAGCTCCTATGATTAAAGGCAAGGCTCAACAGAGGAGGATTTGAGAGCGTCTCTCTCACGTTTCCTTTAAGAAGTTTTACGAAGCTTGGTTCAGGAGGCTACAACCCTCTGTACTGTACTGTACCTCCCGAGCCCTTGTCACAGATGAGGACTAAAAAAAAACAAAAAAGCCCCTTCCAAATACCAATTCAGTATGTTTTCCTAAACCCATTTAACAAATTGACAAAACCTCATCTGAATCATTAAATGGGCATAATACATTTTAGAAAAGGTCAAAACATTCACAAACCCTCAGATTTACTGAATCAGGGATTTGCAAATGCTAAAACCCTTAGTACAAATAGTTCAAGATTTTGAAGGTTTTTGAACATGTTAATTGACATATTGATGACATTACACAAACCTCACATGTGATCGATCCATAAAATACAGCAGACTTTGTGTGGGATGGCTATGATAAACAAATTGAAGTGTGTGATTGATTACAGATGAGGGCTGCTGGCAGTATGCAGTTTAACCATTAACTAGCAATGCTTTATTTATCAGCCTTATAATGTCTGCACTTTAATTCTAACTTCCAATTCAATTAATGCACTATATCTGAGGGTCATCCATGGTAACCATTTCCAAATTACTCATTTGTTGGACTTGGACCTAGTAAAGTGGTGCTACCTGTACACAGAATCTGTAAACTAAATGCTTCTAGTGGGCCTGCATCACCTATTGTGCCAACCACTAACGTAGCCTTTTTAAACTTGTCCCAGACCTGCCATTGCAACCTGTGTGCAATTTTAAACTGCCAGTTTCACTTGGCAAAAAGAAACCTTTTGTCAAGCTTAAGTATCCTTTTTTATACATATGTCACCCCTGAGGTAGAACTTAAACAGCCCATAGGTCAGGGTGCATTGTATTTAAAAACTTGGACATGTAATTTTAAGTATTATCCTGCTAGTGATAAGCTCTTAAATTTGTTTTTCACAACTGCAAGACCTACCTGTTCTATAGGATAACATTGGAGTTACCTTATTACATTTAAAAAGCTGTAATGGGAGCAGATAAACTGTTCATGTTTGGTGTTTTTGGAATCGTAATAAACAATACTCTTTTATGGTAAAGTCAAATTTTAAATTACAATTTTGAAAATGCCACTTTCACAAAATTGGCATTTTCCTGCCTTAGCTACGTAGTTCCTGTACCCTGTCTCTGGGTCCCATGACTGAATGCAGTTGGCAGTTAAACTTTCGGTATTCCTCCTAAACAGCCACACACAATCTAGAGCTTAGGTGTGCCCGGATGGGCCATCACTGGCAGGATGGCAGGGTGGAGATGGCCACAGCCCAAAGTACACTTAATTAGGTGGTGTTTTGTCGCCACAAAAAGGACTGCATACCCCTTATAGTTAATCTTGAGCCAGGGCCAGGGAAGCAGGAAACATATGCCCTTTAGAGGGAAGCCTCTATAATCTTTTTTCACTTCAAAGAAGGCATTAGGTATAAATATTGGACCTCAGACATCAACTCTTCAGTGCACTGCTGTCCATGTGGAGACTCTGCTGGGAAGAAGAACGGGTGTGCTGCTGAAAGGACTGCCACCCTTTTGGACTGCTGCCCTGCTGGACTACTGCCTTCCTAGACTACTGCCTTGCAGGTTTGCTGCCCACCTGTCTGAGACAGAGGGATTGGATCTGCACCTGACCCCGAAACTCCCAGAGTGACTCCAAAAGCTAGTCTTCTGTCCTCTTGTTCAGAGCCACAGAGACGTAACAGGCTTCCAACCACCTGAACCAGAACTCAGAACACAGAGAGAATGGCAAGGGAAACATGATGATACATATGGAAAGTGAGAAGAAAAACATTGTTTCACAAAAGGACTAGGGCCCAGACATTTTTTTAATATAGGCCAAATGCAGAATCTAATAGGAGGATTTGCAATCCAATTAAAAGTGTGATTTTCTTTTGATTGTAACCCAAATAGCGCAATGAAGAGCAATGTGCGGAGTGCAAAGTGCAATATGAAGGTGTCTGCGTTGGAACATGGCTGCCTAAAGTGTGTCGGCACAGGGAGGGACTTGAACAGCACCACGTCTTAGTAGATATGGCACTTTTCTGCTCTCTCCTGTTCACGCACTGCCTCACACCAACTTTACTTGGTGTGCATGATGTGTGATTTCTTTGTAAGTCTGGCCCTAGGTTATGAGAAATAATTGATGGCGTAAAACGTATTAAAGATAGTTTGGTCATGAAATGTAGTGGGGGGAAGGGGGACAGAGCTAAAATGAAATTTGCATACACTTTTCTTCTCAAATGGCTTTTGACTATTACAACAATGGTCCACATTACTGACGTATCGTTAAATTTGAGTGCGTCAAGTTTTCGTGGCAGGACAAGATGATCTCCAAGCTCTGTGCTGAGAGTCAGTGATTTTGCGCACAGGACACAGGTCTCTTCATTCCCATCCTCAGGAGGTGACCCTGCTGAGTTGTCCTGAAGCAGCTCACCCTAATGGAAAGCAGCTTGTGACGTGTGCGCATCTACTTTCATTTTCCCTATGCAGTCGGCACATTGGGGTCTGAGCAGAACAGAAACGAACCTACAAATCAGTTAACACACTCACACGTTCAATAGAATTGCTTTCTGAAATTCTTAGCTGTTCTGGGTCAAGTTTTTCATACCTTCGTACTGCAGCATCACTGAAATTAACAAGAGAGTCCTTGCCTTATAAAAAGATACAGGATAGCAGCAAAAATTGGTAGCCAGCAGCAGCGTTTAATTTGAGCCGGTGGTTGTCGGTGGGCAACGCTGGCACTTATTTTTGGGGACTGGCACTTATTTTACTGCAAATGAGGCCCCTTCCACTCCCCCCCAGTGCCTTGAGACCCTCACAGGTGAGTAGCCGTGATTTACAAAAACTGATTGATTGATAGATTGAGAGATGAAAAAAAAGTAGAATGTCTGATAACTGGTCATCAATGTAGGAAGCAGGAACCTGCAAGAGTAAGATGAAGGGACAGCTAGTGTCTGGTGGAGGATTAAAGAGGCCTGAGGTGAATTCAGGACATTGATGCCCTTTTTCCATTGTGCCCACATTTATTTCCACTAACCGTGAATTTCAGAGCAGATCTTTGGGCACTGGCACTCATTCTTTTACAAACTAAGCACAGGGCACTAGTGCTTGTGAAAAGCTGTAACCTACCATGTAAATTAGTAGTGTGGGCAAGTGGGATGGCTTGTCTCTTTACATCTTGCAGTTTTGCCTGCTAAAGATCCAACTATAAGAAATAAATTAATGTTGCAACACAATAGTCTTGCGCTTTAGATGGTCAGCAAGGAGTTATAAAACGTCCACAAGCCACTATGGGCCTGATATACACAATCATGGGGCTTTCAACCACACAAAGGATTTCTACAATGTATCAAAACTCTTTACAAGTTGGATAAACCACTCTGACTGGGAAAAGGGATTTTTACACCCTTTTGGGATAGCAAAAAGTAAAGTGTGTGAAAATGGAGTCTCAATAATATTTGCAAATTGAAATTACATTTATCAATGTTTTTTGGCAGACGCAAACCATTGATCAGGTATGGGCCCAAGAATTGAGATGGTAACTCATTCTCATAGAGGAAGCTGCTTCTTGTGGGTCAACCTCTCATTTGGGAATGAGGCCAGAGTGCTCCCAAACTGGTAACACTTTTTAAGTACCACCTCTCCCTTTAATAGATGTAGAGAGATTAAATAATCAAATTCAGGGAAGGAGGTCTGCTGTCACTTGCAGGCCTTCATACCTGCATTCCCAGCCAATCACAAGGGATCCCAAATGATAACCTACCGAATTATTATTCATTCGGCCGGTTAGTGTCCATATTGCACATCTTGGTTTACGAATGGAATAGTACACCAAGCCATGAGTCTGGATTTCATGTACAAATGCATGCAAACCCAGGGATGCACAGAAGTGGGCACACTATTTGGGTTATGCCTTTTTGGTAGCTAGCTACATGCTACTCAGGACATCTCTGTGAAACCACAATGTCTGCAAAGCCCTTCTGTGCTTTCAGTCCACTTCTGGCACACTGCCTGTCCAAAACAAATGTCAGGAGACTACTCGGGCAATTACTGTGCAGTAGACTGTCCATGGCCTTCACTCAAGCCTGGATACTGCTGGACAGTGCCTGGGCCCTTGTAGCCACAAGACTCAGGCACTATCCAGCAAATATCTAAACAAAACAAATACACACATGCACAAACACACACCCACATACACAAACACACCACACAACTGAAAGGAAGCAGATTCCCCAACCCCTTCCCTGCCCCTGTACATAGGGCCTAGAAAACAGGCCTCAAATTGCCTACCAGACATAGCCCAGCACTGACAATCACAGGCTCTCCATGCCTTTCCAAAATCAGAGCATAGACTGAGAGCCATAATCCACAAAAAATGACCCAAAAACTCACAGAGGAATAGGTCCACAGCCTGCTCACAAGCAACCAACTCCAGGCTCACCCACAACAAAACAAGCCCCACATGCAGCCCTAAATGATTACTCATGCCTTGACTTCACAAAAATTGTCAGGAATACGAAATGCTGTGCTCCTCAAATTCTTGTGTCAAATTGTTTGTAGACCCTTTTGTTTTAGAATTCCTGAACTTCACTCTCCCCCAAATGATAGCTGGCGTAACATTAACGCATGGCAGGCTTGAGCCTATGACTAATCCCCTCACCACACCTATATTTTAAAGACATCCCCCGACCCTCGCATGCATCGTCACCACTTACCCACGAATAAGTTGTCTCTCCATTATTTTGGTACGTTACTCATTATCGCCCTGGAGACTGAAGTGATCCGAAGGTTCAATAACACTTAGATGCAGATTGCAAGTTGGCCAAGAATGGGAGAGGCATTTACAGGACAAAGAGAGCACCATGGGAGAAGGACCGACATTTCTTCCTAAAAATCAGGAATTACAAGCGAAATTTGTGCATAACATGTAGATTTGACTATGTTTCAAAATTTACCATGCATTCTTCACCAATACATCTTGCCAGGTTTGGTCTACCTGAGGACAATTGCAAAGAGTGCGGACATTGCCAATGTTCTGATAATTTGATAACTGAAGAAATAGGGTTACCCAGGGATCCAGTTGAAATATAGGGGTCACAATAAGAACATCTTCCAATGTCCATGGATGTCTGATATTCAACCAAGACTTTCTGGGGATTGCTACATTTGATCCTTGATACTTAAAAAAACAGAATAGCCAACTGGTCCACATGGTTTGTGTTTGTTACCAGTTATGTCAAATTTCACTGCTTAAAAAAACTTTACCCTACTCCTGGAAAATAGAACAATAAATGTTGTATTGATTTTTCATTTGGCATAACAAGGGCACAAGCCTTTCTGAACCAGCCGAATGTGAAGGCTAAGAGTAATTTCTTGTACTGAATAACGAAGGCCTTACACCCTCAGTGTTTCAAACATGATTGTCTAGGCTGTCTCCATGCCTTGGTCTAAAGGAACACTGTTCTGCCTCTGAACCTTACCGAGCCATCCAGTGAACTGAAAAAGAACACCTTTCTTAACCCATTCCTACATCTTTAACAGTCACAAACAATACGAATTCTGGAATGTTGCTGTTTAAAGTACTATTTCTATTTATTTGTGGCATCATTCCCTTCGAGGGGCTTATTACATGTTAGTTTGACTTTTCAGGATGCTGGTAACATTCCGCTGCAGACATTTTAACATTTTTCATAAACGCGCTTCTGCATCATATGCTAATTTAGATGCCTGTGAACTGCAGCTGTCAATCTCCATCTTGAAATGGTAAAACGAGGGTTTGTGTATTCACTGTGACCTCGCGTGGTATTGCATATGAGCACAAGTGAAATGGCACATTTCATATTTCAGGGTCGTTTTGGGCTCAGTGGCTGGGAAATGGGGCGCACTTTTCACTTGTGACTGGAGTGGGAATTGATAAATCCAATCCATTGTTAGTCTGTGAGACACCCAGTTTATGGGAAGGTTAAGAGCCCCATGATTAGACTGCAAGAATGCAACATTTAGTAATGTGCCGCTGAAGTATTAAAGTCCTGTGTTGCATGTATGAAAAAGTAATGAAAAGTTACTATATCCTGTGACAGTGGCACATTATCTCAAACGTGCTGTTGTATGTTTAGATATCTAAAATGAGTTTAGTATATTATTGTAGTGTAAGAAAATATTGATAAATGGTCCTAAATCACAACTGCTCATGAACACATAATATAAATTAATTTGGAATATTATAAGGCTAAACAATCAATAAAACAGGTGAAAAGTCGTGGGTGTAACTTAAAAGTGCTAAATCGCAAATGAGAAAGTTACTTAAATCTTCTATGAAAAGAATAAGTAATATTCTTAGCCATTGCAAACCTCATTGAAACTAGGAGAAGTGCCAAATTCTGCTCCATCAGTGGATGTGGTGCTATATTGGCTACTCCGCATAGTGCTTCCAGAGTTCCAGCAAATTGCACTAATCGTTGCGTGGCTGAGTTTACTCTTATGCACTGCTCACCAATGGTAAACTCGGGAGTGAGAACTGGGTCTCCAAGCATAATTTATGGGTGCTAGCGGGGTGCCTGGTGGGATTTTATCATCACAAACAGTCATAGGTGGCCATGACCATTCGCAGTGAGAAAGCTGACGCTAAAGTAGAAAATCCCAGGAATAGAAGGTTGAGACAGGATCTCAAACTGTGACCTGCACATCATCTGACAAGAGATCAACTCTCTGATCCCTATAATGGTCGATGAAGCTAAAACTGTATTTTCCTGCAACTTGATACATTATTGCCATTACACTGCCAAGCTTCTCCTAGGATTTGATATTTCAATGCAAATTTGTTTCAGTACTTGTTTTGACATCCTTTATTTTCCTCCCAGGACCACGCCAGAAACCTGTCAAATCGGATTAACTTAGTTACATGACTTCCATCTGCTGTCTGCAGATTCTAAAAAGTCTACTTAAAGATCCTCAGTGAGCTCTTTGTTTAACACACCCTTCCAGGGTAATTCTCTCTGTAGGAGGGCAGTGTAGTGGAGCAGACTTTTCACTCCCGGCTTACGTGTGAATTAAAGTAGCAGGTGTCATCCCAACACTTAGCATGCATTGGTTCTCTTCAGCCACCGTGGGGAGACACAGTGGTCTGCTGATGTCAGGAGTGCCTTAGACCTCCCCCATGTCATTGACAGAGGGATGGAAGAACAGTTTAATTGATAACAAAAATATCAATAATAGTGCAGGACTCAGTTCTTTCTTTGAAGCCCCCTTGCCGGCATTGCGAAATGCCTTGGTTGCTGAATACCAAGGCTCCCTCGTCTTGATTCCACCCAATGCCCTGTCTTCCACCTCCCTTCAAATACTGTCTCTTTATCTCACTCTTGCAGGTACTTTTTCAAACCTGCTTTATCCCTATATTACAGTCTTCCTATGTAATTCTTGCACTTTTCATCTCCCTTTTATGTATTTATGGGCCAAATATACAAAATACTTATATTGCATTTCCCTTATAGCGACTCCTTAGAAATCGCTATTTAGGAAATGCAAAATTGTATGTACAAAAATAGAGATTCCCTAATAGCGATTCCTGTAGGAAATCTCTATTTAGCTAATACCAAACTATTCATTCCCAAGAGCCTAAATAGGTACGAATGGTTTTGCATTTCCTAGTTTGCAATTTCCTAATAGAAAATCGCAAATTAGGAAATGTTAAAGCAAGGGTGAGGGTCAGCCTAAGGCTTGCTACACCCCGAAAAAAAGTGGTGCACATGTAAAGCGCACACATGCCCTAGAGGCATGTGTATCCTTTATTGTACTTTAAAAAAAAAGCATTTTATGGTGCTTTTTTTTAAAGTGCACATGGTTGCCATCAACTTAAAGTCGATGGTAATTTCATTTCCTGAATGCCCATTTAACATTTAGGAAATGCTTTGTACACGTGCCAGGAAATCTCAAATAGGAAATCCCTATATGTGATTTCCTACTTTGGGAATTGCAAAATGTGATTTCAATAGGGTAGAAACTGCATTTGGCGATTCTCTAAATGTCTTTGCACATAGGAAAAGACTGTTTTGCATTTCCTAACGGGACGAAATTGTGATTCGGCCCGTTAAGAAGTGCAAAAGGCCTTTGTACATCTGGTCCTATCTCGCTTGCTCTGGCTCATAGTCTGATGATGAATAGCAGGTCCTGGCCCCCAAAAATGCATGCAGATGTCCCACCACTTGTACTCATTGGCCGAAATTAATCATTAGCATGAAGTCGAGGACCTTTCTCAGGGAAATGTCACTGTTTTCATCTCTGCGCCAATTAAGGGGAGACAAATGGAATGTCATGAAGTATAGAAATATTGGTGTACAGGGCATGCCGAGCAAGCAAGGAAGCATACTTGTCCATTTGTGCATCATGTCTTTCTTTCCGGAACAGAAGTGTAATGTTAAATGATGACACCTCCTCCAGAATGTGAAGAGGGGCCCCATAGTCTCCCATATATCACAGATATTCATTGGTCTTGGCCCAAACGCCCCTCCTCAAGATTTGTGGAACCCGTGAAGAGTTGAAGATCCCCTGCGTCGCAGAGGCTGTAGGGGCCTGAGTTACGCCCCTGTTGATGATGTCATAAGACTAATCCTGACTGCCGAAGAGGAACCTGAGGCTACAAAAGCAGGCACATGTCTTTGTGAATAAAGCATTCAATTTGTTCTGCAATGTTGGCCACAACCCAGTGTGCAGATGTTTCATATGGCATAAGCACAAGGGCAAACCGCCTGAGACATGTTTATCATAATGTCATGCAACACAGTGCAAGAAAGGGAGAGGGCAAGAATGTGACATATTTAATTGTATATGCTGCATTCCTGTCTTCTTGCACTGGAAAACAATGTCCTGCCTTGCACTAAAGCAGGCAACCTTGTGCCATTGTGCAATGATGTCTGCATTGTAGGCAAGAATGTTTTGTGCAGGAAGGGACAAGTTCCTGCATTAAACCAATCCTCAGATGCATTTTTCTCTTTCTAAGTGTGCTGCAGAATGCACAGGGGTGGGGAGTTGTGAACCTTGCCCTGTACCAGGTTGGGATGGGCCACCATGGAGGTGGGGAAGTGTAGCATGGCAGCGCTACAGACAAGCTGGGCGATAGTCTGCAGGGAAGTGGATGCTTTTCCCAGACATCACACACGTAAGAGCACCCAAGCTCTCCTGTGCGCCCCTCCTTTCACTCGTAGGGAAGAAATATAATACAGATTACATGCTCTAGGAACAATATATTAATTAAATATGTGGGCCTCAGTGACTTCATCTGAAGCATCCAACTAGTCCAGTGGTTAGTGGTAATCTGTTTGAAAGAGTGACAGCCCACTGAGGGCCTTCAAATGCAGGAAACAGAGATGTTCATTCTTTGTTAAATATGAAATAAATGTTTCATTCATTTGACACTAATCATTTTATGATACGTGCTGTGAAACACAGCAATGTATTTGCAGCAATTCTTGTGATGAATTCTGCTGAAACGTTTAAGAATGATTTCCTTGGAGTTTAACTTTTTCTACGTGTCTCCTCTCCCACCAGCACACAACTTATAGGCAAGACTTCCATCACACAGAAAGTTATAGGTGCTTCTATTCTTGAAGCCAGTAGTCGTGTTACAACGAGACCATGTACATATCTTCAGACATATTCTCTAGTGCCTTAAAAAGGACTGTGCTTTATTTTCAGGGACCTGGTTTACATTGTGTGCAGCAGGTGTATTGGCAACAGGGACCAGGGACCTCAGGGCAGTGGCAGCTCCTCCTCTATTGCGGAGAAGCGTCGCACACCGGCCACCAGCAACCACTGCAGATCCTTTAACAATGAAAGGATAATAAACTAAGTTTATTATCCTTTCATTGTTAAAGGGGCGGGGCATTGGGGTTGACGGGAACAAGGGGAGTGCACTGAGCAATCTCCTCAGTGCGCATGTGTGTTTGGCCAGCTGTCTCGGGACAGCCAAACACACTTGCACACTGTGCTTTCTCCAGCTCGGCACTGTGTTGCCGGGCTGGAGAGAGCAGGCACAGGCTCCCAGTCTGCCTGGGAGCGCCTCAGCTGGGTGCTCCCATCAATCCTAATGCTGCTCTGAGCAGTGTCAGGTTTGGCGACAGGGCAGTCTGGGAGCCTGTGCCCACAGTGACGATGGAAAGAGGAGCGGCATGGCGGCAGAGCTAGTAAATGTTTTTAAATTAAATGTTTTTGCTCCCCCACTTGCCGCCCGCCCCCCTTCAGAGCGCAGCAAGCCACGACTGCCTCAGGGACCCACTGACCCACATTATTGCTGTATTTCACAGTTTTAACAGCTGGTATGTGGCCCCTTTCCTTCCTTGCACTAGGGCTCATGGCACACTGACCATGCTGCTGATTGCTTTCCAACACTTTAAGCAAACTTAAAGAAGCATTAATGAGTATGGGAAGTAGTACCCTATGAGCAGTTTTTATGTATTCGTTCACACATTGTATATCAGACTGAAAAGTTGAAGTCCCAATTAGTAAAAGCTGAAAGAGAGCACTGTTGTTTCTGTTTGCACTACCTGTATTTGAATAATCCTTGAACATTTTCATTTTATTCCCCTTTTAGTTATTTTGGGACTAACTCACAAATCCATATAAAGGTAATAAAAGAATACTACAGGAATAGAGTACTACTTTATGTGCTCAAAAATGCTTCTTTTAATCTGCTCCTCTTAATTTATGAGCTGTGGCCTCAGTGAAATGGCTCGCTCATTCAATATGTATTTTAAAAATAAAAAAACAAGCACTGGTTAACAATGTTGCAAGTAATGCATCGGGCAAATTGACAAGACACAGATGAGGGGACTCAAATGAACTTATTCAGATCTACTCTGAACCATCTGAGTTTACAGCAAAGTCAGACTTTGAACACTCTCATGCTTATTGTCATGCTTATAGTCATCAAATGCCAAGGATTGCCCTCATACAATGTGACTATTATTTAATATAGTATTACTCCACTGGTATTATTATGTATGAGAGAGCCTTACAAACAGCAGACTGACATAGTCACCCTTTAATTAAAATGCATGTGTCATTTTATGGCCTACTCTGAGCACGCATTACAAATGACAGAAAAAATGGCGCAGTGGAATGTTGTAAATTTCACTGCACCATTTTTCTGCCCTCTCTGCATCGAAACACCCCTTGCATACATTATGCCTGACAAAGGCATAATTTAGTGCTAGGGGTTGCAAAGTGGCACAATGCAAGCGTTGCATTACTTTGTAAATACGGCTTGGGGGATGCAAGGTGGCGCTAGGGGCTTGTAAATATGCCCCTCTAAGCCGTATAGTTAGTATTTTGTTGCAAGGAGAAGATTGAAGTGAAATGTAGAGAGCTGGTCAGAAAGGTTGTGGGCTGAAGAAAGTCTAGGACTGAGAGTGTGGAATCCTCATTGCATGAGGTGAAGCACATGAAAGGGTTCTGTCAGTTCCTTGGAAGTGTAAGGTCAAGGTATTCAACCTAAAGATGTGAAGGAGGAGGGGGGTTAAAGATTTGAAAGCACTATAAGAGAGATAGCTTTGTTCATAGGGCAGTGGGAAGTGACTTGTAGAACACATGTGTTGTTCTGGGATAATATCGTTCCATAGCATATTTTGTTTTAGGGTGTAGTATGGAGTTGTAAAAAGACTATTCTTTTGAGATCAATTGAATCATCTGAGATGACTAAGCATGGTCATAAAATGCCAGGCATGCCATCATATACCAGAAAAAGCAATGCTAGATGTCAGGTCCTATCATCACAGGGCCTAACGGCTCCCTTTGACCCCTGTTGTAAGATCTCAGAACCACTTGATTGCCCTTCCAGTGAAACATAAAATATACAGCCCCTGTCATGGCCTATAATTCCATATGTACACTACACAATAAATTGACTAGTCTGCGAACTTGGAGGACAATGCTTGTAATATACTGTGCTTTCATTTGGATAATGGCAATGGACAAAAGGCTCCCATTGGTTCACCTCAAAAACAGGGGTGCACTTGTAGAGCACACATACGCCTAAGGGGCAAGTGTGTACTCTATTGCAATTTTAAAAAACCACTTTGGTAAGCTTTTTGAAATTGCACCAGGCTACTATCGACTTGAAGTCTATGGTAAGTGCATCTCCTAAATGCCCAAGTCACACTTAGGAAATGCATGGGACATCAGAATAGGAATCACAAATAGGAAATGTCTAGTTTTGATTTCCTATTCTGGGAATCGCAAATTGCAATTTCTACAGGGTAGAAATGGTTATTTGGGATTCCTTTAAGGGCTTTGTTCATAAGAAAAGGCCAGACTGTATTGCTGGTCTAAAATACCGATTCGAGCCATTAAGAAATGAAAACAAGCATCATACATCAGGCTCTTACTATCTATTTTCCCTTGTGAATCAAGGGATAGAAGTGTCACGTCTTCACTCTTATAAACGTATGGGTCATTTTGAGTATTTTTCATTTGGTGTTATAAGCAAATTGCAATTGTAAATAACTGAATATATCCCAGTGCATGCTGGGAGTAGGAAAAAACAGACAAGTCAAAGTACAATTTAGAGCGGTCATTAAAATTAAAATTGGATTCCCATATCCAGCGCGGTACAAGTAGGAGAACGTTGTAGGGTTGTATTAAAGGTTTTAGTTTAAGAGTGTAGGGCAGATATTGCAGGGTTAACAATATGTGAGTTGATTTGTAGGACCGGATCGGTTTACTTAATAGGAAAGAGCTGAAATAAAGCTGCCTGTTTGAAGTTTGGAATAAATTAGCCTTTTCCACAGTTTGCAGTCTGAAAGCTGGTTACCTCCAAATGTACCTGAGTAGATCAGAGGTCAATGAAATGACCTGAACGAGTCTATATTTCATTAGTTACCATTTCATATTGCAGTACCTCAGTGCTTGAATGATAACTTTCTCAAAGCGAGTTGTTTCTGGTTTACAGTGGTGTGGACTGCAGTCTTATTTCTATCATTCTATGAGACCAACTGCGTTCTACTATATTACCCTAATAATAGCCAAACCCTCTGTGAAAGAAGGAGACTCTGGCTATGGCCGCCAAATTATGTTTACATTCAGCCTTTAAAGTAATAACTTATTTTTACAACTGTGAACATTCATGACTTCCTTTTCGATGTTTTTCTAGGTCGGAAATCGTGGCCAAAATAACCATTTTGTTATGTGGCTTGCATTCGACCTGTTTGTTTTAGTTCATTTTTCTTCCAAATATCTGAACTTAAATCATCATAAGCTGTTTGTTTTGGAATGACTGCAGTATTGATTGCTTCCACTGCTCTCTCTCTTTATCGTAGCTACTGCATTGTGGTTGATTTATTGTTTTCAGAAATGAAACATTTATGAGTTGAAACCACCATCCAACCTCCTTTTCTTTTTCTTTCTGTATCTCAATAGCTTATAGCCTCATTCATCACTAGTTATGAAAGAATGGACCCCACACTTCGTCTGCATTTTCATTTACAAAATGTGTTCTTTTACTGTCAATGTACTCCCTTCAGAGTGGTGTAAAATGAAGGTTTAAGAATTAATTGTTTTCTAGTTTAAACTTTCAGAAAGTACCACTTTGGCAATAATGAGCAGCTTACTAGACCAAAATACCAAAGTACCAAAAAATGGATAATAGAAAGACCTGGAATTTAGATTTCCTAGAATAGACGGTAATTGCTATTATAGGCGCTTTATAAAAACAAGTTCTAATTGTTATATTTCCAATCAAGAAGACAGACTCAACAAAACATGGTATGGTAGATGGCTGATTCCCAAAAATGTAAGCCCATTAAAATACACATTTTTAATAGGAGTGGTGCAGTCTAAATTGTAACTGAAGTGAAATTTATTTGTTTGTCATTTCGCACCCCAAAATTTACCATTACAGATAGTATAATTCAAAATACATATTGGCTCCAGAATATAATCGTATGGGGTCCAGAATTTTTGTGCAGGCCCCAAAATAGTTAAACTTGATCTTTCATGATTCTAAGTTTGAAAAAACAGCCTTAGATTCAAGCACTTAGACCACACTCTCACCGTCACAGTCAAAGTTCAGATGATAAACTTCAGAAGACCATGGGTTCAAAAGGGTGGCATCTAAGGGACCTCCACTCTGCCACCCTGCCGGGATATTTCTACCCCACTACATTACTGAACTATTTCAAAACATACTTCTATCTTGACTTCTAAAGTGTTATTCCAACTTTCTGATTTTTATGTACCCTGTAGTGCTTGGAAGCTGCTTCCAGAAGCATGTAGAATTAGTCCCTAGGGTAACCAAGTGTCACAAATTTGCAGGAAAGTCCTGTTTTGACTCTGTGCCATGAAAATATCAGTACATTTAGCACATGCCTCTGTTTTCAGAGAGGATCGATTAGGCCCAGAGCTAGGAAAGTGTTCATGTGTTCCAGTGGAGCATTTATTAGAAGCCCACAGCAGAAAGGAATTTAGTTAAAACAGGTGAAACTGTATGTGAAATTTGCATTTAAGTTTTCTTAGCACTTCATAGCCTATGTTTGAAATGTTGGAGAAGGCTGTCAATTAATCCATGCTGTGCCCTTCTGTCAATGCTAAATTGTAATCCTACTTCTTTGTTTGTGAAACCTGCTGGTTTTTGTTTTTCCAAATCTGGTCACCCTATGATACTGAATCAAAGAAATGCATGTAAAAATGTAAAATGCATAGAATTTAAGGAACAGGTTTTTGAGTAAAGAGATAATGTTAGAAACACAACTTAAATTTGCATGTGAAATTAAGGAATAAGCTGCAAAATACGGGCGCAGGATGCCTCAGAACATGCACTGATCTCCAGGTCACAAGTTTGAATCCCTGTACTGGTGACTCAATTTTCCATACTTCTGAGCTAGCTAAGTTGAGTACCATAACATGTACTTTAATTTAAAGGACTGGCATCCATTTTTAAAAAAAAGAAGTCCTAGCACCTACTTTGGGAGTATGAGTAAACTGGCTCAAGACCAGTATGTTTCTGTTGCGTGGAGGCAAAGGTGAGCCTTCATTTCTGGATGATATCCGTCGGGAGCAATCTGAGGTGCAATATCTCGGGGTCAGAGTCTACTGGATGGTCCCTGAGCTTCTGCAGGGCCACATAGGGGAAGCGGTGGCCGTTTTCCGCGCTTGCGTGAGGTTCTGCCCAACTCTGCCCCTATTGGTAGCAGGCCACATAGCCGACACTAAGATGGTAGCATTGCCTCAACTCATACAATTTAGTGGTCCTCCCCTTAGTGGTGCCACAACATACATTTCACAAGCCGAACTCAATTCTGATTGACTTGATCTGGAATAAGGGCCAATGGCGTGTGGCACTGGCTAAGTTGCAAAGGGCGACTGTGGACGGGGGGATGAATGCACAGGACTTTGAGGCCTACTATATGAAGGCGCAATTGCAGTGGTGTATAAGCTGGATTTGGTGACCGGGGTCGCCGGAACTACTGGATTTGTCAGACCTCCCCTAGCCAGCAGTTGCTGTAGACCCTGATACTTGACCCTGGGTGGGTCGTCCCAGTGGGATGGCACGACATAGCAGTGCTTCAGGCCTGATGGATGAGGGTACTTCATCAGTCACAACTGCGGGCCCTTACTCCCCCGGTCCTTTCGCTTGGAGTCCTTATCTCGCAGACCGGTGCAGTAGAAGGGGGTCAACTGCAGGACGGGAGGTGGCTACCGTGCGCACCGTGGGTGCACTCTACGAAGCTGGCAATTTGTGGCCCTTCAAGGATCTCTGCGCAGACTTCAGCTTTCCAACAGGGCAGTTCCTGTTATATGGTACTTTTGTCTCAACAACGCGCAGGATCTGGCGGAACCAGGAGGCATAACCTCAATTGCTGTGTAGCTGTCAATTTCAATGTAACGTTACCAATATGCAGCACCTGGTCTCTGGACTGTATGGAGCACTGCATGCGGATGTCCTCTCTCCCCTCACAACACTGATTGAATGGTGGGAGACAGATTTGGGCTCCCCCGTGATGGATGGGGACTGGTCTAAGATGTAGGGGGCTGCACATAAAAAGGCATGGTTCCCTGGGTGTGGATAGATATGACAGTACCTGCACTGGCTGTCAGCCCCACTGCCTCTTCCACCGGCATTGCCCAATAGCAGAACCTACACAGCACAGGGTGGAATCGGTGGTTGCCTCGCCTTTGCTTAATCCGATAGTTGACCTGACAAGGGGGTTAGGGGGAGAAATAGGACAGGCACCTTAGGAAAAGGGGAGCTGGGAGGGTGAGTTAAGTGATGTTTATGAGGGTTCAATTTTCCCTGCTAATACTGTTGTTTAGGAACTAATGTGGATCATGATTGCAGATGCTATTTTCCTTGGTCATCCGAATTGTCTTTTGGATGGTGTATGTATATTGGGCGATGGCCGCAGACCCATTGTATGTCCTTGTTGATAATAATAAAAATAAAAAAATAAATACTGCCATCTGTTCTTATGTGGATTTTGAAATGACAAACAACAATTACGATGCACCATGTAAAAAATATTTTAAAAAGTTATTAGGGTATATTGTATATGAGTGATTAGTTCGTCAAATTTCGCATTAGGCTATATACATACTTTCCTAGTTGCTCCAATCTATGCAAATGTCATGCTGTGTGCTCCCTCAGAACCTTCCCCACTCTGATGCAGGGTGTGCTCCCTGCTGGAGCCACAGCATATTAACCCAATTAAAGAGGTGTAAAGAGGTGTAGTAAAGACACAACCCAAACAATGCAATAATACTTTAATGCCACCACCACCAGGATTTCACATTCTCAAAAAACTGTTGCTTGATCAGAGGTCCTGCAATAGATTTTTTGCAGAAGTGTGCATGTTTCTGATGGGATTACGCCCTGACGAGTAGTCTGTTGCCTTTTCTGACGCCTCTTAGTACTACAACATAACAAACTATTTGCGTGGGTGTGGCCATAACATACTTTAACATGGCCACTGCTATTTGGCCAGAGGCCTGTGCTAAGCTCTTAGTTGATATATAGGAAGACGCCATTTTGTAGTGTGTGATTGGATAGCCAATCCCATTGTTTCAAGCACAGAAACTCGAACTTGGTCCAGACATACTCACACTTTCCACTGGCACAAAGCGATGCAAAGGGATGCAAGCAACGTATGGTATTTATTATTCAAAAGGCTTTCCTTTCCACAGTGCACCAACCACATTGCAGTACTTTGTTTCACTTTGAATCGCTTTGCCCTATTTCGCATCAAGTGGGCATTACTTAGGTGTATCAGTGCAAAAACCATAGGTTTTGGTGCAAAATCCAGTCTTCTAAGATAGCCAACGAGGCTTTGCATCAAAAATTACCTCCCACTTGAAGCAGGTGTAAACAAGGGGAAATGTGTTAATTTCCTGCATATATTTTTAAATCTTGGTTCATTTATAGGTATTTACCTTTTGTTGTGAGCAAGAAAACATTTCACATCCTTCAGCTCTTACTTTCACACTTCCTGTTCCCCAGCAAGGTTGTCACTTGGTTCATGTTTCAAACTTCCCCCACTTTCCAATCAATGAAAGGAAAAGCAAATATCAGGCTCCATGTTAAATAAACAGCAATTTGTCTGAAGACATTGCCTGGCACTTAACCTCTGTCTTTGAACTAATAGCCAATAAACAATTTAAAAACAAAACAAAATGTAAAGCCACCTTTTTTGGTCAGTTTCCTTCTGGACTTCTGCAAGGTTATACTGGGATGCTGCAGCGCCCCTCCTTCCAGTGCACCTAAATGCCTGGAGGCCAGAATGACAACAGAAGTATGCCACCCTTAGTAGATGTGGGATTGTGTTTCCCCCTTGCACATTGCAGTGTGCAAATGTGGTTGTTCTGCTGTGTCAAACATTGGTACATCTAGGCGTTGGTGTTACAAGCCTTACTCCAAGGCTGTGAAGCCATGTTACTTGCAGGGTCGTAGCTTCGGGTTGTTTGGAGTGCCCTAATAAATGTATTTTCTGATACATAGTTGGGTATAGATGCTGTCATTTGGGTATGGTGAACTGTCAGTCAAATTCCACCAGTAATTGCTGCATACACACAGACAAAAAAGCACAAGCACTCTGCCTCTCTGTTTTGAAAGTCCTCAAAAATATTTATTTTACAAAATATTGGCTTTTCTTCTTTAGTACTCCTGACAATCTGCATTTCCCTTCCTTTCCACTTCTCCATAGGCCCCTCTCATGCACCCCGCTTGTCACACAACGTTATATGCCTACTTGATTGTCAGAAAATGTGAAGCTCACCCCCCCTCCCATCTTACTGATCAAGCTATGACTCTGGTTACCTGTGATGAACATTTAGACTTATATTTAAGAAAAAGTAGCACATCAGCTATGATGCACCACTTTTCTTGCGCCCCCCACTACCCGCTCCTAACGACACCATAGTATTATAAATTTGGCACCATGGTGGTTTTTAGCACAATAGCGTCAAAACTTGTGACGTTATTGTGGGGCTTTGCTATACTAGCATAAAAAATGTTGATGCTAGTGCAGAAACGTACAAGGAGACCCCTAGGTTACTATGGGAGTGTCATTTTAATGCCTGCTCTAAGCAGGCGTTACAAATGATGCTGAAAATACCGCAGTAAAATCTTTTACATTTCACTGCACCATTTTTGCGGGCCTCCTAGTGCTGGAACGCTCCCCTTGCAAACATTATTGCTGGCGCAGGCATAATGTGATACAAGGGGTTATAAATATGCATAAACATGCATTGCCAGCTTTGTAAATATGATGCAGCAGAAAAGTCATTTTAGCGCCACCTTAGCATTAAAAAAATGAAGCTATGGCAGTGCTAAGATTACGCTAGTGGCTCTTAAGTATGCCCCCAAGCTTTCGCACTCGCAAAGCATATCGTTTAGAGGACCACAGCCTTTGCCAGTGTAAAAACCTTTTGTAGAATCAGCCTAATGTTCTGTAAGTCCGTGCTGCCATGAGTCGCAAAGAACCACCTGAAATCGCCAATTATAGTCTCTATTAAATTTATAAAATTCGTCAGCAAGAAGGCTTTCTTTATTCCATCATTCCTGTTTATTCAGCTGTTGCTGTGCTGCATTTGCAGTGTTGAGGCAACACTACAAAAACAAATCTGCTAATTTGAGAGTACTCTTGGACTGTAATTTTCCTGTTTCCTGCTGTTTTGGAATGTGGCCAAATTACTGTAATTCAGTTAGCTTAATAGTAGCAGCAGTTTACTAACCATTATTTCCATTTCAGCCTCACAACCCCCAGCAGATCTTGCGTATGGAAAACCTGTACATAATTTAATCAATAGGGAACTCCCAGAGAGAACCAAATGAAACATGTGATTAGCTCCTGGGAACAGGAGATGGGGTAGCCAGCCCTATTTAGTATGAGGTAGTAGGGCCGTATATTTTATTCTATGGTATTGTATTGCATTTATGTAGTATTTCCCCTTTGTGGATGGTAGCAGCATCACCTGCAACACTTGAAAAATAAAATGACAATAAAATGTCTTTATTATTGTTTTATTTTTCAAGCGGACAGTCCATGGGGGATGAAAGGCAGGGAGGAGGAGTGGTGTGCACTCCCCTCAGTGTGCATGTGTGTTTGGCTGGCCGGCTCAGGATGGCCAAACCCACATGCGCACTGACCTCTCTCCAACCTGAGCTGTGTTGCTGGGCTGGCGACAGCAGGCACAGGCTCCAGGTCCGCAAAGCCAGGGTGCTCATGTCAATCCTGATGCTGCTCTCATGCTGCCAGCAGCATGAGAACAATGTTAGTATTGACCGCGGGGCAGTCTGGGAGCATGTGCCTTCAGTAGAGTCTGAAGATCAATGGTGCATTGATGCAGCAGGTAAGTCTCTTTTTTTTTCATTTTTGTTTTGTTTCCCCTGTCTGCCCTGTCCCTACCACCAATCTCCGCCCTGCCACCTTGTCCCGACACCAGCCACGACTGGATGGTAGCACACTTCTCCATGGCAATGCTGTGGAAAGAGAGTTTGTCAGTCATGTAGCCTACATAGGAGGTGTAGGTGCCATGCATGAGGACAAGAATTATACTCCTCGTTTTTGTGACTATCCCTTTGCATGAACTTGAAGCAAAAAGGACCTGGGGATGGGACACTTAAGCATATGGGAAGCAGTCAAACACTTGGTCATGTATACGGTTACCCAATATTTGATATACTGTAGAAACCTATGGATAGTGGTTCTTGATGCACACAGTTTAATTACTTTTACTTCCAGTGTGTCTTGGCAGAATAAGTGCAATACAGTTGCATACAATGGAAAGCATTGCCAAATTAATTACATAACAATTTGAGTGAGCTTAATAGTTTTGACATTATAAGGGTAGTATAGTAGGTTACAAATTTCCTAGTAGCCTGGTTCACGCAAGCACTGTAATTACATTTCTGATGTAGTTGGCCTTATCAAAGCAAGGATAGTAACAGCAGCATTATAATGCATACTGTCCCACTGGGGCCAGATTCATAGAGACACAGAGGGCCTGATTCATAAAAGTAAACTTACACTTTGTGTAAGTTTGCACCTGCTGTAGTAACTTTACTACTTTTTCGTATTCCCAAAACTACAAGAGTAATTTTAATACTATTATTACTGTCAGTAAAGTCAGACTATCTGGGCCTGATTTATAAAGGTAAACTTACACGTTTGTGTTAGTTTGATCTTTTTCTGTATTAAAAAAACTGCAATTTATTAGAAACTTTACAACTAAAGAGACTTTGCAGTCGAGGCACAGAGCTCTGCACATTAAAAAAAGGACAGACCTATCTTTTTATGTGCAAAGTTCTCCGCCTCAACTGCAGGGTCTCCAAAGACATACAGTTACTATTACATTCACAAAGGTAAACATACAGTTTTGAATAAGTTTACTCTTTTTCAGTATTCATAAAACTGAAATTTAATAGTAACTTTACAACTGCAGAAACAGTGCAGTTGAGGAGAAGAACTCTGCATTTAGGGCCAGATGTAGGTAGCAAAAAATTTGCGAGTCGGAAATTGCGAGTCGTTGCGACTCGCAATTTCCGACTCGCAAAATGGTATCCAACAAGAAAAAGCGACTTCATTTTGCGACTAGCAAATGAAGTCGCACCGCAGATAGCGAGTCCGCTGTTTGCGAGGTCGCTTTTTACGACCGCGCTAAAAACGAACACGCAAATTGCAAATTGAATGCAGGTGCAGCAGAACACTCTGTAAAACACTTCCTGGCTCTTGATGATGACATCACAGCCAGGAAGTTTACTAATACACCTGGGAGGAGGGAGGACCACACCCATTTTCAACTGCTGAACTGCCAACAGGAGGAACAGCAGCTACAATGGAAGAAACAGGCAGGAAGAGAAAGCTAAAATTTGCAGAAAAAGAACTGGAGGTGCTGACGGAGGAATGCTGCCAGCACCACGATCAACTCTTTGGGAGAGCAGCCCTCAGTGTACCAGAGCAGGAAAAAAGGAGGATTTGGAGTGAAATCCAGGACAAAGTAAATTCAGTGGGTGTGAGCCACAGGAGTATTGAGGAAAGGTGGTATGACCTACACTCCCGGACCAAGGAGAGGGTGGCAGAGCGCCTCCGGGAGATGAGGGGCACTGGAGGAGGACCATCTACCATACCACCACCCACACCCTTGGGGGAAAGAGTGGAGGAGACCCTGGAGCCAGAGACAGTGTCCGGAATAGGAGAGCTGGACATGTCAGCGCCAGGACCATCAACGAGTGAGTACCATGAGACATGCATGTACACCCATATCTGCCATACCCCCACCCACCTAGCACACAGCAGCATGCACAACCAGAATAGCTCCATTTCAGAGTAGCAACCACCTGCATGGTGCATTATGGGCAATGTAGTCAAGTAGGCAGCTGATAGGCAACAGTTTATTAGGAAGAATATAACAGATGGTAGTTACTGAAAGTGTGTTCCCTATGTCCCACAGGTCTCCCACACAACACCACCTCCAGCCACACCGTCCACGGGCCACAGGTCAGCCACCAGGCAGCACAGGACCCAGGAGCAGTCACCACAGGGACCTGCACCACCCAACCACAGTCCACTCCAGATGCACCAGTGGCCATATTGGAGATTGAGGCAGCACCCGGTCCCAGCCACAGTGCCAGCGTACAGGATACAGAACCACCACCGCATCGCAGGCGATGTCTCAATGTCCCTCCAGTGTCACAGGGTGAAGTAGGGGACGCCTCCATGTCCGCCGCCGAGGCTGCACTCATCCATGGTCAGCACCTGCAGACAAGGGAAATGAGAGTTATTTCAGGGGCCATGCGGCGCATGTAAAGAACCAAACAATAGGGCTGCAACAGGTCCACACAGAGCTGCAACATCTAAACAGCAATGTAGGTGACCTTGAGCTCTCAATCAGACAACTGGTGGCTGAACTTGTCACGGAGAGAGAGGGTGCAAGGCGCCGTGACCGGCAGCTCATCCACCGCCTGGACCTCATGGCTGCCTCCATCGTCAGGCTGGCTGTAAACACCACTGGGCTGCCACGCCGCACAGTCAGCCTACAGGTGGACATGGGCCACTTTGCCAGTGATGTGACTCATGGGCTGGGACGCATTAGCCATGCAGTCGACATGATGGAGGTATGACAGGTGGCTAGGGGCGCGGCAGACACGCCGCAAGACAGTGAGGAGGGCTCTACCATAAGTAGTGCATCAGCCACAGACACCAGGGTGTTGCGCAGTGGAAGTGCACGGCAGGGCACTGCAGACGCTCCAGGAACCAGCCATGCTGGGCGAGCACAGCGTATGGTGTGAGCTACGCACTGACATAGACTGGAGGCACATGAGGTTAATGTGTCCTCATAGCAGGTGGACTTTTACAGCCCCTGATCAGTAGTTTATGTAAATCGTTTATTGGTTCACATCATTAAAGTTCTTGTTTGTTCCACTTCACACCTGGACTCTTTGTGTGTGACATTCGTGTGTTTGGTGACAGTCAGCACGTACCTTCCAAAGTATTGGTTTGCAATGTTGTCCCGTCTCTGTCTGCCTTGATTTGCAATGCTTCTATCCCCATGATGGCGATGTGGTAGCTCTTGCTCGTCATCCTCCGAATCTGGGTCTTCTGGGGTGAGAGGTAGCCCATGTCTGGTGGCAATGTTGTGCAGTATAGCGAATGCGCCAACGATCTTGAATGCTATTAATGGGGCATACTGGAGGGCACCTCCACTTCTGTGGAGGCATCTGAATCTTGCCTTCAACAGTCCAAAGGTCCTCTCTATAATATTTTGGGTCCTCCTATGTGCACTGTTGTATCGCCTCTCTGTCTCATTGCTGGGTGTTAAGTACGGGGTAAGTATCCATGGTCGTAGTGCAGATGCACTGTCACCTGTTTGGCACAAAATGTACAATGTTAGCTGTGCATAGATGGGTACCACATTGACCTGTGTGTATGTCTGCAAGGTGTATTCAGCTATACCTAGGAGGTATCCGTCTCCAAACTCCCCACTTTCTAGGCGTTGGTGTATCCCACTGTGCCTGAAAATGTAGGAGTCATGTGTGCTCCCTGGGAATTTGGCAACCATGTCAGTTATTACACAATGGGCGTCACATACCACATGGATGTTCAGTGAGTGGGTACACTTCAGGTTGCGGAACAGATATTCCAGATTTGGAGGAGGGCATATTTGTATATGTGTCCCGTCTACACACCCTATTACATGCAGGAAGTTGTCAATCCTGTAGAATTCCAACTTGGTGCTGTTGATTTCTGCCTCATTCCTTGGTAGGTATATGTATCTGGACATGTGTGTGAGTATGGCATCTAGGAATGATCTGAAGAACCGTGAGAGTGTACTTTGGGATACCCCACCTGCCACGGCAATGACCCCCTGATAGCTACCCGAGGCCAAGAGGTGCAGTGAGCATAGCACTTGCACATGTTTGGGGATGGCGCTGCCGCGCACAGTCTGGCATTGAAGCTGCGGATTGAGTAAATCTATTAAATCTAGTATTGCTGCACTGCTAAGTCTGTATTTATCATATATCTCCTCCTCAGTTTGTTGGAAAAGTGTCTGTCTGGTTCTGTATATCTTCTCCTGTCTCTGGCAACTCCTCCTCATCTGCTGTGCGGCGTGGGCTCTCCTCCTCCTTGCTATCACATATATCTCCGCCATCTTGAGTAACCCAGGTGCCTTCTGGGTCCCCTTTTATACTTTGGTTCTGGTTACCACCTGCTATGTGTTAGTGGTAAATTGGAAGTGCAAAATGGGCTTTTTGCGACTAGTCGCAATTTGTGAGTGGCTATTTCATATGGTTTGCGACTCGCAAATTGCGACTTCCTATTTGCGGGTCGCAAAATGGGGTCGCTATTTTTGCGAGTCGGTAATGGCTCGCGTCGCAATTTGCGATTCAGAAATTGGATTTTTGCATCCCATTTCCGATTTTGCGGGGTCGCAAACTGCGATTCAGACCATTTGCGACTCGCAAAAGTTTGCTACATCTGGCCCTTAGAAAGGGAGGAGAACTCCGCACATAGAAGGATCTTTTCATGTGCGAAGTTCTCAGTCTCAACTGAACCAATTCATGCCCGGAGTTTGTGAATACCAAAACAGAGGAAGTTTACTGCAAAGAGTAAGTTTACCTTGAAGAATTAGGCCATGTGGGCCTGGTTCACACAACTTAATAAACCTTTACCGGAACTAGCCTTAAGCAAACAAAGACAGTATATTTGCTACAGGGGTGTGCTGCAGAACAGCAGGCTGAAACCCGTAGTATGTGCTCTGAGGATGCAACCCAATAGTGGCAAGGATAAAGAATTCTATTACTAGCCCGTTTGTGGTGTATGCAATGTTGTGTGAGTTACCCTTTTGGCTCCTGATGGACTCCGTAGAGCTGTGATGTAAAGGTTAGAGTGTAGTGGAGGAAATGAAGATTTAGAATGTTGAGTTTACGGTTACAAGCAGAAGAATAAAGACTTATTATACCCAGCTTTGTGTGTGGCATAGTCCTTGGTGGGTACAAAGTTTGGGGAGGATGCTACAACTGGTGACGATGGAGGGAATAAATAACCCAAAGATCGACCGTGTACTCCCAGAGAGTTTGCCATGGTCCAAGCAAACTGGTCACGCATGCCATGTGTGCCTCTATCGAAGTGTGGAATGAACATTTGGCATATGTGGAGACAAAGCGCAACCCCAGCCGGTGTGAAGCATTTGAATATAACGAAAGCCTCACTGAGACGTTTTTACATTTTTGGCCAATAACCTGCTAGCAAGGCAATAAAGAGAGGTACCACACTACTATGCAAGATATAGCTATACATCATACAGAGTGATAACACCGAAGGAGGATTGAACCAGGTTTGAAATTGCAAGAAATAGTGACAGCAAATTGAAAGATAATGCTACGATCAGAAGTGCTGCGAGGAAGAGATCAACCAGGTGTCAATAAGGACAAGAGGAAGCTTGAAAACAAAGCCATTCAGACACAAGGTAATCTTCCTACCCGGAACTGATTAAAGAGAGTCATCATACCACAGCACTTGGGAGGTGGCCAGAGGTGAGGTACCTAGGGCTGTGCTTACTTAGCCGCCCACACTGGAACCACCACAACACTGAAGCTGCTGAGTGGGGCTTAGTATTATTTTTATTCCACAGGTCTTCGGAAAAAGGAATAGAGCTGCAATGGAAAAGGGAAACACTGTTATCAAGAATGACCCCGAGGCCAGCACATCAGAGGGCCTTAGAGATGATACGGATGAAATCAATCCTAGTTGACAGCAGATAGTAATGGAGAGAACTCCAGTGGTGCACTGCTAAAAATTATGTCTGAGTAGAAATATAATGAACTATCTCCCTTGCTATGACTGACGTCATTGAAAACTAAAGTATATACATGGGACCCATCGACATCATTGAAAAGTCAAGGTTAATTTGTAGAGATGATGAAACACAAGAAGAAAAAAGTGCAAGCATACATTCATGTGCTTCAAGGTGCAGTGTCAAGTGCCTGTTTAGTCAGTTTCAATAAAAAAAATATAAGTGGCCTGTAAGGGATAGATGTATAGGGTCAATCCGTCCACAGTAATATTTTAATTATTATTCGACAATATCTTTTATTTTTCTTATATATTATTTTACAATCAATTAAACATCAGCTCACTCTATCAGGCAGTGGGGGCAGATTTGAACACCATCAGCACACTTATTGTACTTATGCACACTTTATTATAATCCACTTTACTATCCCATCTGAATACAATACACAAAAACATATATATTGTGCTGTAGTACAAAACAATTGCAAGAACAATTTTTCAACATAAGAACCAAAAATGGGGTGCAAACTCCTTAAAGTCTTTTGTAGTAATTTGGGCGTTCTAGTCCATCTTCTTTTTCTATCTAAATTCACCTCAAGGTAGTCCGAATCCAAGGACCAGATACAAAGTAGACAATCTCAATATAATTGTGGTGATTGAATCTCGTATAGACACTACTTCTAATTTTTCCTTTTTTGAACTGTTGGGCTCCTTGTTGATCAAATGTCAATGCATTTCAGCCTTATCATTTTGCCCTCCTTGGGATGAAATGAGGAGAACGTACCTAACTCTCAACATCGGGCAAAATCCCTTGCCCTCATAATACTTGTGGCAGACGGCAATGGCAACTAAGTCATCAATTACCTAGCAAGCTGACTCCCTTTATTTTGAAATCCAGCAAAGGTACTACCTATCCTCCGGTCTTTCTAAAAATCAAAGTCCGACTACCGGCCCTAAATCGTTTCTATCTCAGCACGCCGAACACGGGATGGCATGCTGAGGTAGAAACGATTTAGTAATTATCAATTCACAGATGAGCCATGTGACTGCCATTCTGTCAGTGTGGCAGTCAGAGTTTGATTTTAGAATGACCAGCGGATAGGTGCTTCATTGTTAGATGACCCAAGGCTTGAAAGGCTGACTTGGGCAACCCCCCTATTTTTTGTTTTTGACTGTATATGTTTACTGAGTTTCAGCACAGCTGCTGATATGGGGCGGATCTCGGTGATCTACAACATGAATGCTCATCATGAAATAGTAAGTCATTTTTCTTCGTTGTGTCATGGCCTACGAAAACTTAAGACTATGAAAATACATTTGGATGTAGATGAGGACATCCATCCTGTTGCTTAGAGAAATTGCATTTCATTTACAGGAAGTTGACGAAAAGAAACTAAAATAATTACTTAAACATATCATTGGGCGTGCCACTTGTCGAATGTCATGGGTTTCTCCCATAGTGGTAGTACCCAAAAGGACAGTGAAGAAGCTGTATGCATTTGTGTGGCTATGTGCCAAGCGAACAAGGCAATTGAAAGAGAACGCCATTCATGTCTGCACATTACAGAAATGATAACACAATTGAATTGTGTGAAAGTCTTCTCTTGCCTTAATTTAAATGAAGGATATCGTCAGTTGGAACTCCAGGAGAACTGCAGGTACATTGCACCCTTTTCCACACATATTGGCCTGTTTCGATATAAAAGACTTAAGGCCTGATTTAGAACTTGGCGGATGGGTTGCTCCGTCACAAAGGTGACAGATATCCCATCCACTGCAAACTAAATCCCATCGGAGAGAATGGGATTTAGATTTCGGCAGATGGGATATCTGTCACGCTTGTGATGGAATAAGCCGTCTGCGAGTTCTATATCAGACCCTAACTTTCAGTGTGTCATCAGCACCAGAGCTTTTTCAAGATGTCATTCGACCTATTATACAGTCTATCATGATTGCTTTCAACAACAGTGATGACATATTAGTTTTCAGAGCTACACAGAAGGAGCATGAAAGGAAAGGAAGTGTTTCGTTAACTTGTTGAAGCAGGTTTAACTTTGAATGCTGAGAAATGTGAATTCAATAAGACAAAGCTAAAGTTCCTTGGCCATAACTTTTCTGATGGGGGATGACACCTGATCCAGCTAAAGATCAAGCATTGTCAATTGCCAGTCCCCCACAAGATGTTTCCATGTTATGTTAATTCCTTGGTATTGCCAGGTATTGTTCCAGATGCACACAACACTTTGCCACCGTGAGTGCTCCATTGAGAGACTTGATGAAAAAGAATGTTTCAGTTCATTGGTCATGCGAACAAAGCTTTAAGAGAATCAAACAAGCTATCAAAATGGCTACTAAAAAGGCATACTTTAATCCAAAACTTCATATAGAGTTGTTGTTGACGCTAGCCCAGTCAGCTTAGGTGCAATCCTTGCACAGCAAACATCCAAATGCTCAGAGACATATTGTGGCATATGCAAGCAAACGTTTGCCCCAAACTGAACATGCTTATTCTCAACCTGAGAAAGAAAGTTTAGTAGTGGTGTGAGCTTGTGAACATTTCCACGTGTTCTTATACAGAAAGTCTTTAATGCTTGTGACAGATCATCAAGCGTTGTTGACCATCTTTGGCAGTCCAAATGCCAAGATGTCTCCTAGCATTGAATGATAGGGTCTACGATTACAAGAACTCATCTACAGAATCGTGCACCGTCCAGTGAAAGATCAAAACCCTGCCAACTACTCCTCCAGGATGCCTGTACAGTGTCATGGTACCCTTTCCAAGATGTCTGAAGCCTACACAAATTTCATTGTGAAATCAAACACACCAGCTTCCATTTCATTGAAGCAAATTGTCAATGCCATATGGCAAGGGGGTGACTTGTTAAAACTGAAAGACAGTATTACACAGCAGTAATGTAACTAGTGCACTCAAACTCCAGACAGTGAGTACCAAAAGTTAAAAAATTGTCAAAGATGAATTGTCTGTGACTCAAGAAGGCATTTTCCTGCAGGGTTTAAGAATTATCATTCCAGAGAGTTTGTGACAACAGATAATTGAAGTGTCCCAAGAAGGACATCGTGAAATCGGTGCCACAAAACTATCTGTCCAAGACCGAGTCTGGTTTCCTCTTCTCGATGAGAGAATTGAAAGAGAGTTGAAATCCTGACATCCATGCCACCGCCTGTCATCGCAAACCACTCCAAACACCTTAAATATGTCAAAGTTGCCAAAGCATGTATGGGAAGAATTTCTGTTGACGTTTTCAGTCCTCCTGACAATGGATATCACCTGATGATGATTGTTGATGAATACTCCTGCTTTCCATTAATAAAAGATTTCCCATCTGACACTCAAGAGAGAGCAATCAAGAAATTATACAGCATCTTTGTGACTTGGGGTGTTCCTGCAACCTTAATGGCCCACTTTTCAGCAGTCAAGATTTCACAGATTTTCTCAGTCTTCTTAATTTAGAGTTTATTTACTTGTTTACTTGTAAGCCCCTAGTAAAGTGTTACTACAGTAGATTTAGGGAATCAAAAACTGGGACAGGCCAGACATAGGACTAAAGTTGACATTGATCAAGGTATTTACCTCTCCTGTCCCAGATTTTGCATTGCCTTGGAGCTATATAAATATACAAAGTTACGGCTTTAGTCATGGCAGAACTTTCACTCTGTCCTTGCTAATCTGTTTTCTCATTGGTGGGAGCACGCAGCTGACCTCTTCCTGTGTGGCCTGAAAGAAAAAGACAACTTATGTAAGTTATTTCAGAGTTTAGAGGCACCTGAGGAAATGCAAGCCTATGTTTCACAGGCGCTTTTCAGGATGAGTCGACATTTGTTCCCAAAACCGGGACATGTATTTAAAATTAGGAGAAGCATTGGGATGCTGGGACAGTCCACTGAAAACCGGGACTGTCTGGGGAAAACCAGAACGTCTAGTCACCCTATACTATAGGTACCCAGGGCCTGTAAGCACTTATTGTGCCACCTACTTAAGTAGGACTTTAAACATGTCTCAGGCCTGCCATTGCAGCCTGTGTGTGCAGTTTTAAATTGTTATTTCAACCTGGCAAAATAAGCCTATTGCTAGGCCCAAACCATGCCTTTTAACACATTTAAGGCCCTGAACAGCCCAAAGGGAGGGCAGTCTGCAGTGTAGTTAAAAGGTTAGGCATGTACTTTTAAGGTTTACATGTTCTGGTAAAGAAAAACTCCTAAATTTGTTTTTCACTATTGCAAAGCCTACCTCTCCCATAGGATAACATTAGGTTTCCTCTTCACATTTAGTAAGTGATAACTTTCAAATGAGAGCAGGCAGAAATGTTGAGTTTGGTGTCTATGGAATTGTAATTGACGGTTTAATGGTAAAGTCAGATTTTAAATCATAATTCTGAAAATGGCAATTTTATAAAGTTGGTATTTTCTTGTCCTAGTCATTTAGTGCCTGCAGTCTGTTTCTGGGTCACATGATTAGATGTGGCTGGTACTTGGTCTTTGTATATTGCTCCCAGAGGGTGAGACAAACTGATTCTAGGTGTTGTCAGATGGGCCCCACTGAGATGATGAGGAGGAGGAGCTGTCACTTACCACACTTGCATATCACAAAGGCCCTGCCTGAACACTCTCACAAAGGGCTTTGCCACTAGTCTGTTGTGACCCAAGACAATCTGGGGCTAAGGCAGAGAGGCAGGAAATTCCAGGTATCTCTGGGGAATGGAAACCTCTCAAAGCTTCTCCTACTTCAAAGTGGGCACAAGGTATAATATTGGGTCCCAGATCCCATCTCTTCAGTACACAACTGAATCTGTGGAAGACTCCAAAGAAGGACTGCTGTGCACTCTTCTGCAGGAAGGGCTACCATTTTGCTGCCCAGTCTGCCCTCCTGGCTGAAAGTGAAGGACTGGACTGGTGTCTTGAACTGAGGACCACCAGAGTGACTCTAAGGGCTAGTTTTCTGGCCTGATCAGAAGCCTCTTGGACAGAACAGACTTCCTCCGTCTCCAAACCAACACCTGGACTCTGCCAGATGTGAGTCTTGCCCTCCTACTCAAGTGGTGCCACCTCATTCCTAGACCCTTAGAACTGGGCCTCAGTGTGCTCTTACCAGCCTAATGATGGTCCCAGCAGAACTGACAGATCGGAGCCACTGCGTGTTGCATGGCCTCACCAAACTACGTATCGGGACCACTTCATGGCTCATCTCTGACACAGAATTCCAAATCACTGCTGGCAGCCTTCCAAGAACCACCCCTGGATGATGCATCCTTAATGCAGGTCTTCGCATCACACAGCCTTTCTCGACACAAGACAGGACTTTGAATTGCAGCTTCACTTCTCATCGGAATTAATGTTGCGTGACGCATTCTTGACCTGGGGCTCTGCAACGCTCTGCATTCAGAATTTAAGGTACTCTTCTTCAGCTGGCCTAACTAGGTCCTTGTAGCCAGCAGCATGCTTCATCGTGGTCGGACTGAACATGTGATTTTTCCCAGTCCACTGTGACCAGATATCCACAGTTGGCACTTTGTATTTTTTGAAGCTGTTTACACTTAAATCTTTAAAATTACATATCTCTGGTTCTACTAATTGGATGTTTGTAATTTTGGTCTCAAATTATTTATTAAATTGTACTCTATTTTTCTTCTGCAGCATCACTTCAATATTGGAAAGGGCAGCATAAATACTTTACCCATTTCGGTAAGCCTGACAGCTTTTGTGACAAGCTATCAGAGGATTAAGCACAGGTTAATCTGGGTTTTGCTAGCGTTTCACCCTAACAGAGATTGCGATTGAAGTTTGAGTAAGGTTTCCCCCTCTCAACCAGTAATCCAGTTTTAAACACTATGAAAAATATTATCTGATCACCGGGTCTCGACAAGTAGCAACACAGGTTTGGTCATGAGGGTTGATCGAAAATGGCCTGTCAGAGTAACAGAGTGGCCAGCCAATCGCTGTAATATATATTTTTTAAAGTAGAAAGACAAATTTGATGGTAAAACTTGTATAATTTATCATAAAAATAAAAACATGCATTGGCAAATCCAGTAGGCATGACTTTGATTTGCTCATGAATGCAAACACAGGTATGCACAAATGCTTGCAAACTTTCTGTGAGTGTCGGTGAGTACCCTGCCTACGTCCGCCCCAACAAACATCAATCAGCTTTTGTCCTCGTTCTGATGTATTATGCTTATAATTATGTGTAAATTGTTAATTTCGAATGTTGTTACAGTGGTCGTTTTGATAAAGTCAGAAAGCATCATGGAAGCAGCATAGGGCCAGAGGATGAACGACGTTCGCCAGAGGGCACAGACAGGCGAGGCGATAACAGGTAGAGATGTCTTCTAATCTCAGCTGTCACATGGAATACTGAGCAAATCACTTTATATCATTCACTTTAAAGCTCTGTGCTAGTAATTAGTGAACCTCTGTGAGTGCCTAGAAGCATGCTACTCGACACATTTGAACATTTACTGGACCATTCCGCTTATCAATGAGGCACTTAGAAGCTATGCATTTCGCAGTGAGGAACAGTGGATTAGATAGTGCACCGGAGGTGATTGTCAGGTTAATATTTTTGTGTCAGTCAAAGAAACGTCTGCCGTTTCTTAGTGATGTTGATGCGACCCAATTTAAGGGTAATCTCTCAAATGATCATATCCAATGGTCCTGTCGAGACTTGAACTTGTGACCCATAGACCACAGTATTGACCAGAAGCCAGGGTTTAACTCACTGAGCCACCACACATCCAGGTAGCATGAAAAGAATGATCATGTGTCTCTACCATGTTCATGGTGTTCCTGCTTTCCCCACTGACTCCCTCTCACACTTCAGTTTAGTAATGTGAGAATCAGCGGTGGAGATGTGGCTCTGAGGCTCTTCTGCGCGCAGTGAACCTTGGCTCCTCCATGTTGATACTGCTGAACAGTGGAATGATGGGCAGTGGCAGGTGGAGTGAACAGGCATAGATGACCAGGCTGCAAGGCCTTCCTGGCTGCCACACTTTCACTGCCTTACCAGAGACCTTAGGCACTTCCTTTCTACCATCACACACACACAGTGGCCCCTTCACATTGCTAATGTAAGGGGCAACAAGTGGAGCTGATTTGCCCAGGCAGGCGTGGTCTGGAATTCTTTGCCCATCCTTATCAGGACTGTTAGCTGCGTGGGTAACTTATATACCATCATACAGAGGCAGCACTAAACCTTTCGAGAGACTGTGCCAGCTCTGAGCGGCACAGGTGTAAGAATGGGTTGCCCCTGAGTTACTCTGTGTGGAGTGTCTGCAAATGACTGGGGCAGGTGATGGCAGGTGACATAGCATTGCATTAAGTATCAATAGTGTGGAGCACCCCATAAGTGTTCTTCCACATATGATGGCCAACACTTTACGCTGAGTCATAGCGAACTTAACCCATCATGGAGAAAGTCAGTCTGCACTTAGCGGGCTATACTGGTACAGGTCATGAAATTAGAACTGTTTTTCACGTAACACTATGGCCTCATTTACAAGTGTCTTGCTGTGCCACCATGCGCCACTGGGAAAGGGCAGAAATGCACTGCATCTACAAGATACAGCACATTTCTGTCTTCTCCCCCTGCGCTGGCGTGCAAATTGCTGCCTAGCGCCAACGTAGGCACCCTTACACCATGGTGCAAGGATGCCTGTGTTGTGGGTGTGACGAAGGGACACCTTCCGGCACAAAAACAATCTAGGGAGGTGTTTTCCTCTTTCTATGTGTGCTGCCAGTGCAGCACACATAGAAAGAGGAAAAAACGGGGAGAAATAAAGATATTTCTCCCCGTTGAGTCACTTCTATGACACCTCGGAGGTGGCATAGGAATTTGATGCATTGCCAGACTTGTAAATCTGGGAATGCCACAGCTTTCTTAGCGTTACATTGGTGGTGCATGGGCACACCCACAGCAACCCCCATGGAACTTCCCTTTCACGCAGTTTTATGCATGCAAGGGGCCCATATTTAAAAGGCCATGAAAAACCACACAAGGTGGCTTTGTGCGGCCTTGTGAATATGGCATGGCACACTGTGCTACTGGAGCGTAAAAACAAAAATGATACTCCGGTGTTGCAGTGTGCCGATAGGGCCTCATAAATGAGGCCCTAAGGGTTTACAATTGGTGAGGCTTTTTGTATACAAGATTCCCCAAGCTCTTCTTCACTCATTATTGTGTGTGTTTCCCCAAGACTATTGGAACATCAGATTTTTTTCTCATGCTAAAGATTGGATTGATCAATTGTCACAGGAGCTGGTATTGATTTGTAATACCCTTACCTAAGATTCCTAAAAGTAATCAAGTCACCAAATGGTGTTATGCCGTTGATGAATCATATTTAGAAGAGACTTTCATTTGCTGACTACCTAGGTAGATCAAACAAAGCTTCACTTGTATTGTGAGATTGTACATCTGAATATTGAGGTTAAGAACATAGAGCTAAAATAATATTCTGTACAAAATATCAAACACCAACAGCTCAAACGGTAAGTGTAGTTAGAGGAATTATAGATTTACTATTCCTATATCCATTTCTACATACCTTGAAGCAGTGCTTAATTTGTAAATAAAAACATGCCGGTGCCCGAAGCCCTCCTCTTAAACATTCGGCTTCTGTAATTAAATGTGCGAACACGGAATACTGAGGCAGCATAATCCTGAAGCCATCTCAGGCCTCTTCAATCCATTTACAGTCACTCCCTGCCCCTTCACCTCACTCTTGCAGCTTTCTGCTTTCTCCCATTGTGACGCTTTTTCATTTTTCTCTTCCTCCGTCTTTCCTATATGTGTCTTTCACTTGCAGTAAGTGCTTGTGGCAGAAAAATAAGTGCCAGCCCTAAAAAATAAGTGCTGGTGCTCTGCACCGGAAACAACAAGCACAAATTAAGCACTGCCTTGAAGATATATATATCATCAAGGTATATCTATGTGGAGTTAGATATATAGAAAATCTATATTTACCCTTATTATTTTAGATTCTACATTTTGTCCTCGATAATTGTATACTTTGAAATTCTAGTTTCAATATTCGCGAAAAATACTTTAATGAGAGGAAAAAAGTAGCCTTGGAATCGACACATTTATAGATTAGGAGGCATATATATGACAAGCTAACACCGCCGTGTGTCACTCTTAGTGAGGCAGCGGTGGTGCAAACCTTTTAACCATATCTATGAGGCCATGCAAAGCCACTTTGTGTCGCTTTGAATGGCCTCATAGATATAGAGTAAGTCAAGGCAGCACAAATCGATGCGTTGCCTTACTCTGCATTAGGGAGGCATTCCATGGCCATTGCAGTGGTTTTTGATGCATCCCCAGATTTACAAGGATCTGTAAACCTTGGGACATGTCCAAACCTTATGCCTCTCCCGAGGAGGCGTGATGAGGAGAAATATCTTTATTTTTTCTTCTTTTTCTGTGTGCTGCATTATGCAGCACACATAGAAGAGGGGAAAAGCCTCCCGGGATTGTTTTTGTGCAGGAAGATGCCCCTTCCTGCACAAAAATTATCCTGCCTACAACGCAGACACCCTTGCACCACAGTGCAAGGGTGCCTATGTTGAGGCTAGGCAGACCAAACTGCAAAAGCGCAGTGGAAAAGTACAGGAATGCACCGTATTGCCTAGATACAGAGCATTCCTGCCCTTTCCCTTTGACGCAGGGCAGCGCAGCAAGGTGACTCCATTGTATTGGGGAATAGATAGGAGTAGGCAGAAATCTTCATTTCTGTAGATTCTGTGTAATTATAACCTCTGAATACTTGTTACTCCACTGGCACACGTAGCAATTTGAGCAAGATACATAATACTGCTGGTAATTCCAAGCGTTGGACTACAAATATGCATGTCTTTTGATATTCACAATATTTGCATATTAATGTAGCTAGGATTTTAAAAGTTTTATCTTGCAAATCGTATGTATGATCATAGTATTTAGCTTATTTTAATTTTGGTGCTTGTTCTCAAAGCATATAATATACACTAGTAGCTTTACAGTTTGTGTAAAATTAATAAACTTAATATCTAGTAGCAGTGGTTTTAGCTAGATCTCAACATTAGAATTTGTCTCAATACCTTTTATGCCTTAAAGTGTTTAATTAAAGGAAAAGGCAACTGGGATTAGAAAACTGAGTATGTTGGTATTAAATAGCATGGAAGTGAAAACAAGCTGTGATGAAAAAATAAGAGTCAATAAACATTTTAAAAAGTAATTCTTCTGTGGTACTATATCATGTACTCTTACGTCTCTTTTCAAATTGGTCCCAAAACAATTAAAATGGGAATACTATGGAAATATTCATAGAATGTTCTTAAACAATTAGTGAAACTATGTAGAAACATGCCTTTTTGCACTTTTACTAAAAGAGAGTTGGACGTTTTGGGGTCTATTCACAATTGTGTGTAAGAGTATGTAAAAAAGTACTCTTGTAGTAGTACCTCCTATAAATACTGTAGTGCAATAGTTTCACCATTTTATATGGTTAAAATTTCAGGTTTTAGTTAAACAGTAAAAGGATGGAAGCACTTCTGTACATAAGAAGTGCAGTTGGGCTGTGTAAAAGGTTTTTCATATACATAGACAGAAAACCTGCTCTTCTCATCTAGAAGTCCACCTCCACCTTCATAGTGGAGAATTCAAATCTTCTTACAAGGGTTCTTGGGGGATAAAAATTATGTTCTGCAGAATGAAAACGTTTAGCACCTCTAAAAATTAGCAGTCACCTGTAGCGCTTAGTTAAAAATCACTGTTGTCATAATTATATCACCAGATGTTAATTCTTAAATTTGAAACTGGTGGTGCAAGAGTCATCACCCAAAAGCAGGAGAACATCAAAAAAAGAAGTAAAGCTGAAGATGCTCCACCAGCATCCCTAAACCGAATGTAATCGCAAAAGCCAACACACCCACAGATAGAAGACATTACTGTGATCACCATGTCCATGAAGATAAGACTGTTACAAAGCGCTATGTCCCCCAGTGCTCCATTCTTATTGTAGCTTCCATAACATCATAGTTAGAGAGAGAGAGACCTCATAACTGTTACTTTTATGAGCCTATACAGACACTTTTTTTGGTTTTTGATCAATTTGACAATGTATCATAATGCATGTAAAAGAATTGTCAGGGAACACCATGGATGAAACATCATCCACCAAAATACTGCAAACTAAATATCTCCTACCACATACTGTGACATTGAATATAAGCAGATATGTTTAGAGTTACTAGACGTTATGTTAGTGACATTTGAAAAGCACAGGATGAATCACCCCGCTGGGGTCTCTCAACGCTGTGGCATATAAACAGGAAGAATTAAAGAAAGAGTCAAAAGAGCCAAGTTTTGAGGAGTTTTTTAAAGTTGGCAAAATCAGGGCAGGCATGAGGGCCTCATTACAAGTGTGGCGGTCTTATGACCACCACACTTCCGGTGGTGGTCTGGACCGCTGCCTATGCTGCGGTCTGACTGGCACATAACAATCCTGGTGGTCTGACCACCAGGGAACCGCCAGCTCCGCCATGCAGCACTGCCCTGCGGATTACGACCTTGTTCTCCACCAGCCTTAACACCGCCAGAGAACAGGTGCGGGGGACCCCCCCTGCCCAGTACCGTTGCAATGTTCACTGTCTGCTGTGCAGACAGTGAACATTGTGAGGGTGCTGGTGGACCCTGCTGGGTACAGCTTTGCCGCCGGCTCGATTATCAGCCGGAGACAATGCTGTAGCCTGTTTCCCACGAGGCCGGCGGGTGGAAACTCAGGTTTCCGCCCGCTGACCTAGCAAGAAACTCAGAATGACTTGGCGGAGAGGTCGTCACATAGGCGGCAGCCACCCTGTCGGGAGTTTGGCAGATGGGCTTTTCCGTCCGTGGCAGCAAGATAGGAGAAAGATCTCCCATCTTATCTGGCCATGTGTATATGGTCAGGGCATAGTAGAAGATCCCTCTTGACCTGAGGTTCTGAGTGGGCTGGTAGAGCAGCAATTTCTTTTGTAGATAGAGGGACCGTTGCCAGACAAAGACGTGTGGACTCGGCAAAGAAGTCTAAACAGGGAGCATTTTATCACTGGCAACCAGTACAGAGATTTTAGAGTAGGCTCAGAAGGGGCGCAAGAAGGAAATTTGTAGACCAGGCGGGCAGCTGTCTTCTGAACTACCAGAGGTTTAGCAAAAGAGCCTCATTTGCAGCTACCAGGAGAGAATTGCCATTGTCTAGGCAACTTACAATCAGTTGTTGAGTGAGGGTTTTTTTTTCCTGGCATGGAGGGACAACCATAGAAAAGCCTTCCTGATCAGGTTCATGATCCCAAAACAGGCACCGTAAGTGGAGCTCACCTGCTTTCCCACGAAAGGTTCTCATTTATCAGGATGCCCAAATTTTTCCCTACCTTTTTAGGAAGGGGGTCGTACCCAGTTCTGGGGCCACCAGTCCTCTGACCAGTGAGCGTGGGCCGAAAAGCAGAATCTCTGTCTTATTGCTGTTCAATTATATGCAATTCAACAACATCCAGAGAGCTATCTTCCTCATACAATTGCTAAATCTGATATACTTTCTGATTTACTATAGATAATTTTTATCTCCATATACATGTACCTTATGATATATACCTTTAAAGTATGCACATGTGGAATTATTATTAACAGATCTATAATCACCTATACGTATTTACCACCACAAAATTTTTGGTTGTCAATATTGTGGCCATAATGTTTCTTTAGGAAAATATTTCTGTCCTCGATATTCTGACATATAGCCATGCCATAATAATTAATAAGAATGCATTGTTCCCAAGACATTAGAGAATCCTTATAGTTTTAATCTTTTTATCATACATTTAAAAAATGGTTTTATCCATGTTATGAACGTCAATGGCATGTGGTACTGCACAATAATAATTTGTTTAAGCTAGAACATACATGTAAAGAAAATATCAGATCTGAGACATTCTAAGCAATCATTTTGATGTTGTTGAAGTAGTACAAAATGAGGAACAACTATTTCAAACAAATTTGTCAGAATACAAATGCATGTTTACTATATAATTGAAACAATTTCAGATAATTTAACATATTTAATTAGCAAGTACTTAAACTGACAAAACTTCACTTTAATAAATACTACGTACTCGTTTTAGGGGAGATCATTGTTTTATTATCGTTTTTTATTTTACAAAACGCATTTGCTATTGTTTTGCATTCATAACACAAATGTTAAAACATTTCAGAATGTATATTTTTTCAAAGGACAAAGCTTTTATGAGGCAGACATAGAAATAATTTTGCTACATCCTAAAGATAATTTTCTGAATTTAGTAATATTGATATGTAACATCTATTTGGAAGTATTTATTTTGTATCAAAACTGGTTGAGATCTCAGCTACCCACCTTCTCGCAAAGTTCTTCCCCAGACTTCCTGGTTATATTTCAGTTCATAGAACAGGGAGAAAATCTTTGTGTAGCTTGATGAATTTGCAATCGAGCTAGCAGTAGTGCTGACGGGTAACAAAGTGGAAAGTCACAATGTCAAAACTCAAGGTTCAAGCATAGATAGGTATACAGATTGTGAAAACAGTAAACATTTAGCTTAATAGTAGCTTTGAGTCTCGAAATTGGAAACATTGAGACTCAAATTGACTTCACAATTGCAAAGCATTAAGGTGTTGGGATTTAAAAGGTCCATCCATTAAAGAGACCGTCATTGCTAAATTAAGCAAGATTTAGGCCCTCATTACAACCCTAGCGGTCGGTGGAGAAGTGGCGGTAATACCGCAAACAGGCCGGCGGTAAAAAAATTGAAATTACAAGCATGGCGGTTACCGCCGTGCAAAACCGCCACTTCTCCACTCCGATCGCCAGGGTGGTAAAGACCGCTGGGCTGGAGACTTCGGTCTCCAGCCCGGTGGCCATCACTACACCGCCAGCGGTATCACGACCCGGCATACCGCCATGGATTTCATGTGGTTCTGTACCGCCATGAAATCCATGGTGGTAGGCACTATCAGTGCCTAGGAATTCCTTCCCTGACACTGTTAGGGGTCTCCCCCACCCCCCCAGAGTCCTCCCCCCAAACCCACGACCCCCCCCACCATCCCCCAAAGGTGGTAGCACCCCCCTCTCCACACACCCCCACATTGACACACACACCCCCTACACGCACACTCACACAACTACACGCACACATACACACACACATACACACAGACAGACATTTTCCATACACACAACACACCCCTGCATGCATACACGCAGTCACACACCCCCTCTACACACTCACAGGCACACACCCATGCACCCATGCAACAGCCCCACCCCCCTCCCCTAATGGATGATCACCTTACCTGTTCCGGTGATCCATGGGGGCTGCTCCGCTGCCAGCTCCCCGTCACCAGAACACCGCCACACCGAATCATGGGACGTGATTCGGTGGGCGGTGTTCTGATGACGTGGCGGTGGAGGTGGAGCAGCCTCCACTTCACCGCAGACAGCCAGTATGGCTGCTGGCGGCTCTCCATCTGGTAAAGGGCGGAGGGCTGCCAGCATTCATAATACGCTGTGCAGAAAACCACCTGCTCTGGCGGTCTTTAGCATGGCGGTACCTCGGCGGTCTTGGAAAAAGACCGCTGAGGTCCAAATGAGGCCCTTAGTCTCTAAGTGGATGGCATTCGCCTTCCAGGGAGTAGAATAGATTTCCCCCGCACTCATCAGGTCATTTTTCTTGCTTTCACCAAAAATGTGTCTTAAAGGCAGCCCTACCTTCAAAATCAATCCCCCAAGACGCTCTAGACGATTTCAGTGACCTATGAAGAATTATAGTTTATAGTATTCAGCTGGATTGTGCTCCAAATGAGAGTTTGCAGACAAACTGTTTCCAAATGCATTATTATTTTGATGTTCTGAAACACAGACATATTAGATTGAGAGAGAACTATCCCCCCCTTGCATCATACAGAGCCTGGCAATTGGTGCAACATGAAGGGTTCCAACACCAGACATTAAGAACATGAGAACAATATTACTTAAGAAGGGCAGGTGAGGCCTAGAACTTGATCTGACATGTATTGCTTTCATTCCATAAAGGACAGACTCAGTGCAATTTTCAATTGAAACAAAGGTCCAGGCACAGAGAATTCACCTGCAGGGGGCCTATAGTGCTGTCAGGTTTGTGAGCACCAATTTCTTACCTTCTCCTTAAGTTATGTGTTTTGAACTAACTTTTAAAAATTCACTTTAAAGTTATGTGTATGTCATAATCATTGTCTGAAAGAGAAAATGGAATTGAATTGACTGCTCAGTGACTATGTTTAGCATCTTCAAATATATTTCTGATTCCTATAAAAGGAAGAGTGTTTTAAAGCAAACTATCTTATTGAAAACACCATCTGTTGACCTAGGCCCACCACATAGAGTAACACTGGAGGTTCTGGTTTCTGTTCTCTGCTGTTGAGGTTCATTAGACGCTAAGGAAGTAATTTAAAGTATGTTGAGCCGTCTGCTAGGCCACTGTTTCCACGTGGACACACCCTGCCATACTATCCCATCTAAGAGCCATCTCAGAGCCTGAATCAGATAAATGTTTATTAGCATTGTTGATATATAACAGGAAACAAAAGGGTGCCAAAATGCATCCTTGACAGGCGCCCCTCTGAGTCTTGCCAGATGTAGTTAGCTCTCCTGTGACCCCATAGCGGATTGGGACTGAGGTTTCAGCATGGAGGCGTTTTATCAAAAATGACATGTCTTTATCAACTGACTATTACATCCATAATGTCCTAAAACTTTGAGGGCTGTACAGGGCAAATGCACTCAGTAGGTCAATAAATGCTAGGTGGACAGCCCCTTTTTTGCAAGAACATATTTTTTTGGTACCAGATATAGATTTAAGCATAGCTCAGTTGTACCTATCCCATGGCGAAAGACAAATTGACTGTTATTGAGAATCTTATGTTTCTCTGGCAATTCCTCTAGCCATGATAGAATGACCTGCCCAAGGATCTTTGCGCTCAAATCTATTAAAGAAATTGGAAGGTAACACATGGGCAGACTTCTGCTGTCCTTTTTGAATTTAGGGACAATGATTGCTTTTATCCAGGATTTTGGGAGCTGACCTATTATGGTAATTTTAAATATATTTGTTTTTCTATAAATGTTGACAGGAACACAGTCGAGCCCAGGGGCCTTCCCAGCAGAGTTCCTGAATATAGCTCTGGCCAATTCCTCTATTTTCATGGAGATACTTAAAGCTTGTGGGTCTAACTCCGAGACTATCCCCTCATCCTGTGGAGTGGACACTGAATCAGCAGTGTGAAAAATGTCTGTGCTGTGCTGTACCCAGACAACCGCTGGTATTAAGGACTCCATTACAGGCGTACTTTATCTGAAAAGAATGGGCGGTTTATTACCTCTCAACATTTAATGGAGCCCCTTGCCCCTCCTGCTTCCAACAGATCGTCCCGGACTTCAGCCTTTTCATTGCCTTGTGCTCCTCCATCACAACTTTATAGTTTCTATGAGTCTGCTTTATTTCTGATGAACATCTAGGTTTAGAATGCAGGGTGGACTTTAGTTGTTTGTGAGCAGCCGTACAGACGACATCGAATCACCTTACTGGTTTTGGGTCAACTTCTATTGGTTTCAGAGTTAGCAAATTTGAAGCAGCCACACAAATTGAATTAAAAACTATGAGGGATACAATGAGGATCAGAACACAATGAGAGACATAGAGAAAAATCTGCCATGTTTGCATAGATCAGTTTGGCAATCTATGCATCTGGTGAAACCTTGTTCTATTTCAGTCTGATGCCCTTTAATTTAGAAATACCACATTTTGTATTCTTCCCACTTGAACCTGAATTGTTTGCAGTTATTTGAAAAATAGTAGTGAGTGGGTTCTGATCATTACAACAATTAATTACAATATTAAAGCTTTTAAAAATAAGATGCAATTTAGAGGATACCATTATTGAATCGATTATGTTTCCCAAAACAATGCCAGTATAATTGCTATTACTGATGTACCTATGTCATTTAAGAAAACTAAGGGCCTAATTACAAGTTTGGTGGTCTTGAGACTGACAACCCCGTGGTCAGACCGGCGCACACCTGCCAGTCCAACCACCAGATTATGATCCTGACAGTCGGACCACCAGGAGTCCACCACCATGATCAGGGATCCCAACGAGTTGGTGGCCGTGCTGAGTTCGGCACCACCATGCTGATCATGACTTTCATTTCTGCCACCTTTTCATGGTGAGGTCCTCACCATGAAAAGGCTGGCATAAAGGCAATGTTGGGGGCCCCCTGCCAGCATCCTTGGAGTGCGAACTGTCGGGAGCCGAGGCCAATGCCGCTGCACTGTTTACACCAGGGTGACTGGCAAAAACATTGTAATTGCGAGGTTTCCACTGGTCAGCCCGGTGGAAACATCGTAATACGATGGGGGGTGAGGCCGCCGGTTTGATGGAGGCCTCATCCCAGTGGCTTTGGCGGTCCAAATGTCAGAACACCAAAGTCGTAATTAGGCCCTAAGTCAAATTTCATTATTAGCATATTTAGGAAATCAAATACAGAGAATGGGAGAAATGTGTCATTTCATTATTACCCTGATCCACAAGACCGCAAACACAGACATCTGTTGAATTTATAAGCTGTTACATTTAGGGCCTGATTACGAGTCGACCACCAGACCCGTTGTGAGGAGACCACCTTTTAGGTGGTGCTCTCCCCACCGGCCATATTACGACTTTCCCACGGGGCTGACGGGCGGGAACCAGGATTTCCACCCGTCATCCCAGCAGGAACGGTGTGACAGCATTGTCATCGGCTCATAATAGAGCCGGTGGCAATGCTTCCACACGCAGGGGGCACTAGCACCCTCGAAATGTGCACTGTCTAGCAGACAGTGCACATTCCAAGGGTGCTAGTAGGGGCCCCCTCGACTGCCCATTCCATGGGCAGTGCAGGGGCCCCCTGTGGTCCCCCGCACTTGTTCTCTGCCAGCCTTTTCATGGCAGTGGAACCACAATGAAAAGGCTGGTGGAGAACAAGGTTGTAATCAGAAGGGTGGGGCTGAGTTCTGCACACCATGCCAGATAACAACCTGCACCGCCGTCATCCCATACCGTAGCACTGTGCCCGCCGGGCTGACCAGTGGGAACATCGTGATGTGATGTTCCTGCCGGTCAGCCCGGTGGAAACGTCATAATGTGATAGGGTGGGGCACTGCGGGTATGGCAGCAGCGTCCCCTACACGGCTTTGGCTGTCCCACAGTGGGACCACCAAAGTCATAATGAGGCTTAGTAATTTCAAATGTTGGAAGTTTTACATTTTAAATATCTATATATAAAGGGAAAAATGCATTTTGTGGTTTTGATAATGTTTTCAATTTTTTAAAATTATTTAAATCAAGTTATACATTTATATTTCAAATGTTATGTTTTTTTAACTCATTTATTTATTTATTTAACTTTGTATGTATGCTATATATATATTGTATTTATAAGGAAATGAACATTTATTTTAGAACTAATGTATTATTTTAATATGCATTTAAAGTTTGTTTATATTATAAATTCATTTAATTACTTTAAAACAAGTTCTAAAATGTATTTTAGTTGGCTTTGTTAATAAAAATGTGTATTTACTATAAATATTTCATTAGCATTCTGTATTAATTGTTTTAATTCGTTTATTTGTTTTAATTTTGAATAAGATGATTAATGATATTTTTATTAAGGGAAGGTGGGTTTATAAGGAAGATTTTTGATGTATTTGTTAATATACTTACATTTTATTTAATGTTTTGCATTTCAAGAATTGTAGTTGTGATTTTTTTTATGTTACATTATGAAAAGTAAGGATTATTATGGTCATTTATTAATTGCTGACCATGCCACTAGTTGCAAGCTGGCTAGATGATGGGTGATACCCTGAAATTGGTCCGGGATGCTTGTTTCTGGTCCAGGAAGGACCTGGCCTGGCAGGTCATGCTGGACTGTTCCCAAGGGGAGCAGGGTCAAAACTGATTTGCATATGGTTGGGTCCAAACTGGAATGGCATGGTAAACAAAATATATAGCTGGATTAAACCCTGATCTGTTACGGGGGTGAAAGTCTGATTTGTTCCGCATTCCGTCCATCGTCTGATCTTTTTGTATTTTTTAATTATAATGTTACAAAATCTTTTTTTAAATATTAATTATTTTTATTTTTATATACTTATTTAAATAATGTTTCACTTTTGAGTTATTTTATGCATATACTAATTTTTTATTAAATTAAGCTATTTCAAAATTGTATTTAAGTTTTTTAAAACATTATGGGCCTCATTACGATTTCGGAGGACGGAAAAGCCTGTCCTCCGAAATTCAGATGGGGAGGTTGCCGTCATTACGGCTACCTCCCCACTGGGCCCATTAATAGTTTCCCGTTAGGCCTAGTGGGAAACACCTACAGCATTGTCTCTGGTTCGTAATCGAGCCAGCGACAATGCTGTAGTAAAAGCAGACAGTACACATTGTGACGGTGCTGTCCATTGGGGCCCCTGCACTGCCCATGCCAAGTGCATAGGGAGTGCAGGGGCCCCCTGAGGCCCACTGCACCCTATATCCGCCAGCCTTTTCATGGCGGTGTTACCACCATGAAATCGCTGGCAGAGGTTGGGGTTGCAATCCTCAGGACTGCACTGCTTGCAGCGCTGCCCTGGCATATTAGGACTACCACGACTGCTGGACCGACAGGACGACTAATCCTGGTGGTACTGGCAGTCCGACTGTGGCACGACCGCTGCGGTCATAATGTAGTGCTCGAACCGCCGCTTTGGTGGCAGTGCGACCGCCACTGTGAGTCTGGTGGTCAGTAGACCACCAGACTTGTAATGAGGCCCTATATATATTTAATTTAATAACTAATACATTAAGTTTATAGGCAATTACTTTGCAATTGTTATGGAGTTTATATTGTTAGTAAAGTTGCTTTGGAGTATTAAAAAGTTATACTTGATACAGATGTCACTTATATTGCTATTAAATATTTTTTAATTTTAATTAAATATATTTTTTCAATGCTGTTTTTATATTTGTTTTTATATGTTGTTCATGATTTTTGTTTTTTTATTTTATAGTGTATTTTTTTGAGCATTTGTGTAAATTGTAAATATGTGTTGTAAGTTATATTTATGTGCTTTTTACAGCTATGATTTGGAAAAATAATGTATTTCCTCGTTTTAATACTAAGCATTACCCTCTATAGTCGAATATATTTCCCGAAATGGTTTATATTGGTGTGGAAATCGTAATTGCACCCTTTTGTAACTAACACCTTTTCCGAATGGTGTAGATTGGAGTAGGAATAATACATTTGACCCCTTTAGTGTCCAACACCTTCCCCCAAAATGCTTAAAGTTGGACTGGGCATAATGCATTTGACTGTTTTTAGCGTCCAACACCTTCCCCAAAATGGTTTAGATTTGCGGTGGTAAATCGTGCCCTTTTAGTGTCCAACACCTTCTCAAAAATGGTTTACATTGGTGTGGGAATAATAAATGTGATCCCTTTAGTGATCAATGCCATGCCCGAAATGATTTATGCTGGAGTGTGAAAAGCAAATATTACCCCTTTAGTTTCCAACACGTTCCTGAAAATGGTTCAGATTTGAGTGGGAATAGTGAGTTTGACCACTTTAATGTTCATCACCTTCCCCAAAATGGTTTAAATTGGAGTGAGAACAGTAGGGGCCCAATTACGAGTTTGGCGGACAGGAACACCCTACTGCCAAACTCCTGGAGGGTGGCCACCACTGTAGTGGTGACCTCCCCGCCAGAGCTATTATGACTTTCCCACTGGGCTGGCAGGCGGAAACCAAGGTGGAGACAGTGGTACCCTGGCAGTCGGACGGCCAAGGTTATAATGTGACAGTCGTACTACCACAGTGGTGGCGGTCCAGAACACCACCGAGATTCTGGCGGTCTAGTGACTGCCAGACTTATTATTAGGCCCTAAATCTGAGCCCTTCAGTGTCCAACACCTTCCCCTGAATGGTTTTAGGGCTCCTTACGAGTTTGGCGGTCAGAAAAGCTGACTGCCAAACATGCGAAGAGGTAACCGCTGCAGAGTTGGTGGTCTCCCCCTTGGTCCATTACGAGGTTTCCACTGGGCTGACCTGCAGAAACCTTTGAAATAAGAGGTTTCCGCGAGTCAGCCCATGGAAACTGTAAGATGGCATTGGCCTCGGCTTCTCATGTAGCCAAGGCCAATGCCATTGCACAGAGGGCATAGGGTCCCTGGATGCATCAGACATTCTGATGCATCTGAGTGAAGGATGCTGCATTGCATCCTCCCAAAAAGTGATACATTGCTAAAGTTTGGCTTAGATCTAGTGCAATTTCAGCAATGCGTCACCAATTCATAGACGATGAGTCAGTTCTGACTGACACAAGTAGCCTTTTGTTTGGGGTCCAATGTAATAGAGTATGAAATTGTGGAAAACTCACCAGTTACTCTATCACATTGGTCCTGTATGTGCAGTTTGTGTGACATATTGAGTGACACTGTCTTGCGAGTAGTGGATGCAAATATGTAGTGTAATGTAAAGTGGCAATTCATTTGTTACCTACCTTATGTGCGTAATTACCTGTTGTGCTTTGAAGTACACTTGGCTGGACTTAAAGACCCATTTCTATATGAAGATGTGACAATTCTGGCCTGCCCATCTATCTAGGAGTTCACAGAGTCACATTGCTTTGATGCAGTGGATGTTGATATCTCAGGTGCCATGGTCCCAGGTTGGTCAAGGGGCCCTACTACTTGATTGTGACATGTATAGGCCTACTACTGGTTAAGGGAATCTGATTTTAAAGTTATTACTGTCTGTAACATGACTTCAGATGGTCAGATTCCGATTAAAAAACCACTGCATCATTTCCTATGCCTGGGTTAAGGAGGAGTACGAGTTGTGATGCATTCCAGGCTATAAGCATCTCAAAGATGCATCACACATTGGAAAACTTGTAAATATCACTTCGTCAGTCCTAAGTGCGTTTTTACAAAGGAGCGCCTACCCTACATTAATTGAAAACTGTGAGGTGCAGCCAGTTCCAGTGCAGGTATTTTTTTACTCAGGCCATCTAAAATTGACCCACTGGGCCAAGTTAATTGTTTTGTAAATATGGGGCAACATGGAGCAGAGAATGCGCTGCGATGCATAAAAAAATTATGCAACGGTGGCGCAAGCTCCTTGTGAATATACGCCTTTGTTCCTTCTTCAAAATGTCCAAAAAATGATAAGGGTTTGGATGAGGTCTGTCTATTGATTTACTGAAGGTATTGTATCATCCTTTAATGGCATTGTTAGCCTTTGCATTATCCTCCAAGCAGGTCACCTATAATGTCCACCATTCAATGGGAAACCATGGTTTTCTCTTGTGACCTGACCTGCTTGTATGACCATTACAAGTGTCTTCTAAGTAATTTAGTAGTGGGTCAATTTGTCCTTATTTTGGATAAAGTATTCTGATTCAGTAATTGGTGGTAGAACTCGTCCACACAGTCAGGAGGCACAAAGCATATCACAGTTAGTTTTTCTTTAAATGAAACTGCAGTTTACTGTTTGATATGTAATCCTCAACTAAGTAGGTTTTTTACTTTTTCGCCAATATGCAGAGAAAAGTGAAAAAAAACATCCTTGAATTTGGGTGTCAGGGTATGTTTTACTGCTGGTATTCATCCTGGTCAATTTGAATTCAATTAGTACTTTTCTAGGACTTTTATTCATTGTTTTGGATTTTATCACTGTTAAAAGTTCAGTGTGCATTGAGGATTGCTTGTCAGCGAGTAAGCTGTAAACTAATGAGATTGTAGTGTGATGTATGTTTGCATTAATAGTGTACATCTGGGTGAATAGATGGCGTGCAGACTTAAAAGTCCCATCCAGCATCCAAATGTCACTATTTTAAATGGTTACTAGGTTATGAATTGTGCTAAATATTAGTATTCTTTTTTTAGGATTACTCGTTGGAGGTTACTTGCCTATTTTTGTCTCTGTACCATTCTCCTAAATTTGGGTATTGTGGACATACTACTTGCAACATGCATGGGAATGTTATGGGATATCTCCCTAAATATTGAGTCCCAGGTTTCACTGGAGGTGCATGCACGCATTTTTATTTGCAGAATGTTCTCTCTAACTTCTTTCTCCTTTACAGAGGCCAAGTGGTTATGCTCTGTGATCCTTTCCACAGTGTTACCCAGAGTAACCGCTCTACCTCTGCAATGGGATGAAAAATACTCCGCCATACCTCCAATGACTTCTGGGCTCAGTTAACCTCTCCTTATGCTATATATAGCCACCATACTTGAGGAGCATATTCCCTCTGCTTGACTGAGTGTAGCTTGCTTGATTCTTTGAAACCATTGTTTCTGTACCAATAGAAAAAACGGAAAAAAGAAACATTTCTGTAAATGCTATGTTTTAAAATTCTGTTTAAGTTTTTTGTTTACAATGCGACTACAAATGGAAATAATTTTTGCATGATTATTACAGAAACTGTTGTTTTTGGGAAAACGTCTTATAAATGTTAATCTTTGATGCCTGTGAAAAGAAAGTTGAGAGTTTTTAATAAGCATTCCTTTGTTCACGTTGTTTACCTGAGATCATTTTAATCCTTTTGTAATCTGGCTTGTGGTTGTCACATTGCTTTTCCGTTGCAGTTTTTTGCGGTGGGGGTCTTTGCTTTAAGCTGTTTTGTACTGTGCTTCATAAAATATTTTGACAAAAGTGAAGGTTTGCGAATGGGGAAGTTTCGAACTGAGGTATATTTTATTGTGAGCAATATTATTGCTGAGGAAAAAGGGTGTTGTATGAATATTTCAGACACTGAATTGGTGGTGAGAAACAATTTTAGTATTGCAGTGAAAAATGGCAGGTTTGATTTTTATTATTTGTTGCCTGCTGAAAGTCAGTTTTTAGATTTGTTTTTTTTTAGGTTTTTCGAAGAAAATGTACCTCACTAGTGGCCAGATGTGTCAAAGGATTTTGCATTCGCAAACGGTGCGAATCAGTAAATTCCACCATTTGCAAATGCAAAATCGCCTTTCACGATGTATGAAAGGAATTCACTGTGCAAATATAAGGAATCGCTAAAATAGCGATTCCTTGCAACTGCGACGAGTAAATGCAAATCGCATACTGTGATTCGCAAATACAGATGTGAATTTGTGAATCACAGTATGCGAATCGCGAATAGCAACATGAATTTGTAAATTGCATACTGCGAATCACAAATTCCGTATCACAATGCAATGCATCAAAAAGTTGCAATTTGCGATTATTCGCAAAATGGCTTTTTGCACGTGCAAATTACCACGAAGTGGAATCAGGTGGTAAACAGGTCCAACCTATATAAAGAGGCCTAGAATGACTCAGGCTCTTTTTCACAATGGCTGCACTCTACGTGATGGCGAGGAGAATGAGGATCCTGGCAGGTTTGAGGAGAGGGAGGAGGAGACAGGAGCGCATTTTCAGAGTGTGCATTACCCTTTTTGACCAGACAGAGGAGGAGATATATGATAAGTACAGGTTAAACTCAGCCATGATACTCAACCTGATAGCTGATCTACAACCCCTACTGCAGCACAACACACAGGACCAATAGCATACCCACCCATGTGCAGGTATTATGCTCCCTGAACCTATTAGCCTCAGGGAGCTATCAAGGGGTCATAGCAGCAGCTGGAGGTGTCTCACAGAGTGCTCTCTCATGCTTCTTCAATGCATTTCTCAATGCCATGCTTAGCAAAATGCAACAGCACATAAGATTCCCCAACACTCCACAGGAATTACTACAAACAAAATTCAATTTCTACCAGATTGCCCAATTTCCACACGTAATTCGCTCCATCTATGGGGCACTGTCCACCATCAGCCACAGAGTATGTGTATCAGAATCGAAAAAGTACACATTCAATGAACATACAAGTAATAAGCAATGCCTCCAACATTATAACGGATCTCGTGGCCAGATACCCAGGTAGCACACATGACTCCTACATCTTCCAGCACAGTAGAATATACACAAGACTACTTGCTAGGGAGTTTGGCGAAGGATACCTACTTGGTAATGTTATAGTTGACAATGTCGCCTTGATGTATCTGTGATGTCACAGATAACAATGACTCATATTACTCTCCTGTCATTCTAGGAGACAGTGCCTATGCCGTGCGGTCCTTCATACTGACGCCCTATCGGAATCCTGCCGTGCCAGCCAAAAGGAGGTATAATGCTGCTCACAGGACAACAAGCAACGTTGTAGAGAGGACCTTCGGCCTGCTGGAGACGTTTCAGATGGCTACACAAGAGTGGTGGTGCACTACAATACAGCCATGAAACCACTTGCAAAATCGTGGTTACTTGTGCCATGTTGCACAACATTGCAACAATGAGGGGCATACCAGTGGAACCCACCGAGCCTTACTCAGATGAGGAGGACTATTCCTTGCTACCCCTTCAGCCAGCAGACAGAAGCAGTGCAGCAGAGGGCAGATATATATGTGCTGAGATCACGCGCAAATATTTTTGATGTAAGTAATGACGACACCACGTCTACTTTTATGTATTGCTGTGGTTAGCATCTTTATTGCCTTGACTTCAGATAATATGTGTGTGATTAGGACATAGGTATGCACTATATACTAACAGGTGATAGTTACAGTGTCACACTATTAGCATCATAGTATCACTGCTTTGCTACATGATATGCAAGTCCCCTGTACCTCTCAACATTACTTTCTACATCCACTTGAGTGCTCAGTGGTCTCGGTGGCACCTCTTGTTGCGAGTTCCAAGAGAGTACTGTGTCTGATACTGTGATGCCTAGGATCCATCAGAAGGGCTGTGAGACTGCCGAGGCTAGAGAGCTCCTCACTATCCCCACCACCCAGTTTGCAACATACGGACTGCAAAGTTCCATCTCCACTTGTATGCCCACAGCACGTCGTGATACCAAAGCAGTTGTGGTCGTGAGCCGATTGACAGATCTGCAGAACCCATCCAAACGGCCCATCCATTGGTGATGGTGCCTAAGTGGCTGACATGCTCCTGCTGCATCACAGTGCAGAGTTCCCTAATGGCGTTTGTCATCTCCTTTGTATTTTCTGCTGCTGTTTGCTGTCCCTCATACAGCTTGCACATGTTTTCATTGAGAGACTTGAACTGCTTGTGCATTGATCCCATGTTTTCATTGAGTGCATTCAACTGCTTGTGCATTGATCCCATGTCGTCATTGTGAGACTCAAACTGCTTGTGCATTGCACCCATGTTATGATCGATTGACACCAACTGTCTGTGCATTGACCTCATGTGTTTACATTGCAGGTGCTGCACTTTCAGCATGGAAGCCTCAAGGCCACCAAACAGTGATGGGCCCTCACCTTCCTCTGTGCACTGTCTGCCTGCTTCGTGACGCCTCCTGAGGGGAGTGGACTGACGCTGGGGCAAGGACTGCTGTCTGTCAGTGCTTCTAGCCTCTGGGGGTGGTGTGGGTACTTCATCCGGCATTTCATCAGAGTCCAGGTTATACTCAAGGAGAGGTAGAACTCTTGCCCTGCGTCTAGTTGGTGGTTGTGTGAAGGACTCACTGGTGTTTGAGTCGGACTGTGGCTGAGTTTCGCTATCCCCCACATTTCCACCTTCTGTGCGTCAGGGCCCGGAACATCTGCAACAACAATGTGCAGCATGTCATTCTTGGATTGGTACTCAAATAGTAGCGTAATAGTATTAAATTTACGCTGGCATAGTATCACTGAGAGTCTTTTGTGTTGTTTCTCTGTTTGGTTTTACACTATCTTGCTATTTATGTGGTAGTTGCACTTTAGGGGTGTGGACTACCACTCCCATAAGGCATTGTTGTGTTGTATGTAAGATATGGCATGGACTACTTATCAGACTGCATAGTGCCTTAGCTATTTTCTAAGGGCCATTTGTACATGCACATATGGGGAAACACATTACTGCCCTTACCTTTGCTGGTGCTGGGTGTGCCTGAGGTGTCAATGTCAGTGACATCACTGACAGCTTCAGGAAGCAGTGTCGACTCCACCATGTCTTCCATTGGTGTAAACGGTGTCTGGGAGGGTGGTCCTCCTCCGTTGCTCCTTGCCTCCTTCAGCCTGCTTGCTACCTTCTCTTTGGCATGTGACCGCAAGTCGTACTAGCGCTTGCGTATCTCCTCGGCGGAGCGCTGCGCAACACCCATTCCACATATTTTGGTCTGGATGTCTTACCACAATTTCCTCTTCTCACTTTCAGGTACCTGTAGTGAGTTTTTTCCAAAAAGTTTGTCGTGGTTCCTGACCACCTCCTCGGTGAGCACCTGCAATTCCTGCTCACTGAATTTGAGTTTGTGCTTCCTGTCTCCTTTCTCCTTCACAATCCCATCAGTAGCCATTATCCTGTTTGGTCCTGGCTGGCTCTCAAGACTGCCTCCCTGGTGCTTGGCTGGGTCTCTCTGCCTGCTCCTGTGGGTGGGGCTTCTGGAAACAACATGGACTGACTCACTTCCTGGTTGTGATGTCATCAGGCTGTTCCAGGTTGCCATTTTTGCAATTTGCGATTTGAAAATACTGATTCGCTATTTTTTGCGATCCGGTATTTGCAACTCACAAATTGCAATTGCGAATTTTAGGAAATTGCTATTATCGACTTGCTATTAACATATATCCCATTTTGCATTTCTAAAATCGCTATTTCTTAAAATTCGCTATTTAAGAAATGCAAACCGGGAGCTTGATACATCTGGCCCAAGGTCTTTGGGCCAGATTACAAGTTTAGAGAGAAGGGTCCCGTCGTTAAAACAGTATTGGATTTCCTGCCCACTGTATTACATTGTTGGCAGGTTGCTGAGTGAGAGACCGCCAGAGTCCTGCCAACTCCACCAGCCATTCACCGACCACCTCAACAAAGGCATGGGGAAAAGCAGCTGTCAGGGGGCAGTACAGACAAGGTTACCACCATCCAGGCTACAAAGTGCCTTTCCGTTGAGCCTACTGTGCCGCTGAGACTGCCTGCTTCATGATGACGGAATCAAAGGAAATGGAGTGCAAGCTCACCCATTGCCTTCTTTTCCCTTCAGTCTCTGATGTGGACCCCTTCGTCCAGGGCCCCCTTTGCAGCAGCAACTTGACCCCGAAGAAAATGACCGTGTGGCAGCCCAAATCCAGTTAAGTATGTTTCACACTTTTCTCCCATTGACTGGACTGGGCACATATGGTCCAGACTTCAGCAATAGAAAAGTACTCATACAAGGTATTTTTTCACGTGTCATGAAAATGTGTACATTTTACACTTATTTAGTCAATATGTACACACCTGCATCGACTCATATTAAAAAGTATTCCTTAAATTGCTGACTGCGTCCTGCGCCAGTCCCACACCATCAGAAATACCACCGCTGGGCCAGCGGTGACATCTAAATATGGCGGGAGAGAGACTGCTGATTTCACAGAGTACCTGGGACCGCCGCCACAGGTGACTGGTGATAAGACTGCCGAAACCGTAACCAGGCCCTTAGGTCCTGATTACGAGTTTGGCAGTGGGAAACCCCGACCACCAGACCTGTGGTGAGGAGACAGCCGTTGAGGTGGCGATCTCCCCACCGTCCCTATTACAGCTCAGACCGCCACAGCCGCAGTGGTACGACCACCACCACGAGATGGCGGACTTCGGATCGCCAGCCTCGTAATAAGGCCCTTAGTCTTTTCATGCACTTGTTGCATTGGCCAGTTGCTTTTCTTAATACTTCTTAGAATTTCCAAATTAGAGGAAATATAAGATCTGTAGAATAAATGTAAGTATATCATACTGTAAAATTAGTAAATTCTCCCCCAGCCACTGTCCAGCACCTGCCCTCAGGGAAGCACCTGGCGGAGTTAGAATAGTAAACGTGGACCCCTGCTACTATCCACCACCTGCCCTGAGGTAAACAACTGGTGGAGTTAGAATAGTACATTTGGCCACCCTGCCACTGTCTAGCACCTGCCCTGAAGTAAGCACCGGGTGGAGTTAGAATAGTAAATTTGGCACCCCAGCCACTGTCCAGCACTTGTCCTGAGTTAAAGCTCCAGTTTAATTTTTAAATTGATTTTAGAATTGAATGTTGTTGATCCTGACCTAAATTGGTCACCCCCAGTCAATCTCCTCAAAATAAATCCTACAGATGATCAGCAGATAGTCTGTGAAATTTGTAAAAAAAAATGTAATTCATATATGTGATTGGGATTTATTTGGTTACTTCTAAAGGTGCTTATTGTAACCACTGCACTTACCTTATCAGATAGATGGCACTGTGTGAACAGCTGTCACTGGTCTCTTCCTCTTTCTGAAGCATGTGGTCCCAACCGAAATCAGTGTATCACTAAGCTAGTACAACAGCCATTCCATTTTTATTGGTGACTAGCTGCACAGATAGAGTTAAAATAGAGGACGAACAACAGTACTGATGAAAATAAAATGAATGTGCTAAGTTGGTTGTTAGTTGCATAACAATATTATTTTAATTAAGGTTTTCATGTCAATTATGTTTAGGAAAATGTTACTGTACACTTGTGAGTCACAGACTTTATTTCAAATTAATTATATGCTATTTGTTTCACCAGTAATCCATACATTTTCATATATTTTAAAAGTGTCTCATATAGGTATTCATTATATTGGTATGCATGGTAATGGTATGCTTGGTAAAGGTCATTATAATGTACCTTTTGTATATGCATGATAGTGACATATGTGGCAAAGACTTGCATTGCACTGGTAGGTTTGTTGTAGAGACGTGGTTTAAAGGCAAGCATGATAATGGCATGCATGGTTCCATAATACATCCAGTGCTTTGTATTTTTACATTTTACAATACTTTTTTTAGTAGATACTATTTAGTATAATTTAATATAGGGTTATATTTTTATAGTACAATTTAATTTCTACTTGACATATACACTCATATTTGTTCAATACATTGTTTAATAGTTTTTAAACATTTTAATACATTTTTACTTACATTTTTTAGCGCTTTTTAATAGGATTTGTAACTTTTCCATTGGTTCCAATAGGAAGACTGTTTTTTTTTATTTCCTTGTGGCAAAATTAATCCTGCTCTGTGTATTTATGTGCCATAAAAGCGCAGGGCAGGATTCATTATTATTAATTTTGTATTTCGGGGACCGCAGGGGGAACCTCAAAGTTCCTTGCAGTCCCAGCAGGCTCCCCACCTCCTGATCCCACACACAGGGAACCGCTGGAAATGCAGCTCCAGCAGGTGGGAGCAATATTTTCATCTCTTTCCATGCCTGTATGTTAGTGGGCAGGGAAACAGATGAAAACCCGCTTTCAGCAAGTGGGAGCATTTTTAAAGCTCCCACTTGCTAAAGCAGAGTGCTTGATTTTACTTGACAAGAGTTGTGACAGCTCCCACCAAGCAAAAGCAAGCTGCTATCTTCCGAGGGTGGGCACTGCTGGAGTTTGCAGGGGCTGGCCATGGAGGTGGCAGTCCCCAGGGTCATTAAGGGCTCCGGGGGGGGGCCACGTGGCACCCCTACTTTAATTTGCATGGGCCAGCCCATGGGAGATGGTAGTCCCTGAGGCCTATATGGCCCGAGAGGGTGGTGGCCCCTGTCCCAGTTTTAATTATGTATTTGGCCTCAGGGAGATGGTGGTCCCTGAGGCTCGGCGGTCAGCATGGCCCTCCTACTTATTTGCTAATTTAGCCCCAGGGAGGTGATGGTCCCCCGGGGCATATTAAAACCGCAGGAGGCGGGCTCTGCACTGCCCCCTCCTTTTTTTAAATAACAACCCAGGGAGGTGGTGGCCCCCAGGTCACGTAAGAACTCAATGGAGGTGGTTCTGCAAAGTTCCCTGCAAGATTTTAATAAAGCCTAGGGAAGTGATGGTCACTGGGGCTCAAAGGAGCCCGAGGAGGGAGGCCCTGTGCCTCCTGCTTTTTTTATATGCCCCAGAGACCTGGCCCACCCAGTGGCTAAATTGTTAACAAGCACGGGAGACCACACTTGTTTGTTTTTTAATTTGTGCCAAATTCATTGATCTCCCTCTATTTTCGGCAAAAATGAACAAAATAATGTTTTTTGCCCTGGCAGGGGCCCAGGAAAGCCCCAGCATCAAGGCTAGAGGGTCAGGGTGTTCCTATCCTGCCCTCTTTTCTTATATTTTATCTATTTTATTACTGTGAATTAAAACAAAATGCAAACTCGGGTTCCAGTGGTTGCATTTAATATTTGGCCCCGGGTGGGCCATGTCTCGAGGGCATGTGGGCTTATAAAAACATGAGGCAAGGCACACGGGGTCTTCCTCCTAGGGCTTTCAAAAGCCCCAGGGACTACCACCTCCATGGGGCAACATGCAAAAAAAATGCGTAGGAGCGCGTAGACAACTCAGGGCCCCTGGGACCTTCACCTGCCAAGGGCAAGAACAAGCAGAAAAGGGGTGTGTGAGTCCCCTGGGCCCTAGGGACTGCCACCTTCCCAGTGCTAGAAAATAAAATGATGGGGGTGCCTTAGAACCACTCTGGGCCCTAGGGACAACTACCTCTCGTGGTCTAAAGTTAAAAAAAATCAGGGGGTCCTAAGGTCCCCGGGTCCCAGAGCCACCGCCTCCCCAGGGCTGAAAGTCTTAAAACTACTGGGATGCTGCGCAGACCCCCAGGGAGAGACACCCACAGGGACCACAATAATTAAATTAAAGAAAGGGGTCTGTGCAGACCATCAGCTGATAGCTCCCGCCTAGCAAAAGCAAACACTCCGCTTTCAGCAAGCTGGAGCCTTAAAAATGCCCCTGCTTGCTAAAAGCGGAGTTTTCATCTCTTCCCTAACCGCTGCCATGGGCCAGGGAAAGAGATGAAAACATTGCTCTTGCACACAGGGGGCTGCTATTTGTAGCAGCTCCCTGCATGGGGGAGTAATGCTGCCTCCCACAGGAGACATGCAAAAAACATTAAGATTAAGAATCTGTAGCAGAAACTATCATCAGCAAAAGAGATGTACAATGGGTTCCCTTTGTCTGCATGTAGATAACAAAAATTACCTTCGGATAACAAAATGTATAAGTTCAGATGGCAATGGGTACCGATGCCTGACCTTTTACTGTGATTGTGATTTGAGTGTAAATTCCTGAATAACTGTGATCTTTTTTACTCCATGTAAATTTCTCTTGTTTTTACATGGAGTATTGCACACTAGGAAAACATACCCAAAGTGGAGGAAACATGCATGTTTACTTGCCACCTGTTATCCTACATTCTAAAATCCAGGACCCAAAATTGCCTGGAAAAAAACACTTATGGTAAATACTGCAAGAAAGATTTCTCCTACGTGATTTTACTGGTCACAATTCCCATCAACCTCGGAATGAGGGATTATTTGCTTGACTTGTAGCAGTGGTGTAAGCCATTCCATACTCACTTAGACCAGGTGCTGTGCTGAGGGGGGCCCCTGAAGCTTGGGACACCCCTCCCCACGGGGGCTGCAGTGGCCTTTGTTATGCCACTGGCTTGTAGATCGTTTGAGGACCCAGTAACATAAACAAGTCAGATTTGCATCTATGCAAATCAAAATCCACTATTATGACAATGATGAAATCGATGGTAACTAAATCCAGGTGCAGCTGCAGGCTGAAGGAGTCTTTGGAAAGCATACCTGCTCACAACAAACACACAGAGCCCGGAGTGAGAGCATCACTGATGTGTGTGAGGTCCTCCAGAGATCTTCAGGAAGAAGCGCAGAATATGGATCATTTGTATGCAAAAGAATACTTGATCATCACATGTATAGTGAATGTGATTGGAATACTCACCAGGGGGCTCAATGTGACTATTAATCTAACTGACCTGGCTAGGGGCAGGAGCCTGAACAGCTGTCATCTCATCATAGTGACTCTGGGGATCTCAGGTACTTGCTTTCAGTGTACCTGCATAGTGCATGCTTATATGTATTTTAAAATGCTGGCTGACGAAATAATGGATTACCCTTTTCTAGTCACACGTCAGCTCCTGATCTGGTCTGGCTCTTGCAGTTTCTGGTTCACCTCCTGTCTCTGTGTCTTCTACTGCGTGAAGATTGTGGACTTCACCCACCCCCTCTTCTTCTGCTTAAAGCACACGATCCCCAAGATGGTGCCCTGGCTGCTCTTGGCATCTGTTGTGAGCACGTTGGTCCTCAGTATTCCCTTCTACCGGACTTTACACCAAAAATCCCCTCAAAATCTAAACAATACAACCACTAATTCTACTCTTATTCGTGAGGAAGCCATTTTTTATCATTTGTATGACACTTTCCTTAAACTTTTTGGCTATACCCTGCCTATTCTGTTTGATATAGCTTCCATCACACTCATCCTCATATCCCTCGGCAGACATGTCCGCCGAATGAAGGAGAGTGGCAGAGGTTTCAGTCAACCCCGGCTGGAGGCTCACTTTAGAGCCGCCAGAATGGTCGGATTCCTCCTTCTGGACTATATTTTAATTTTTCTGGCAACATGTGCCACAACGGTCACAACTTCACCTTTGTTTGGGTTAATTTGCCAAATAGTCAGTGTCTCCTCTATGCCAGCACAGAACATTATCCTGATTCTGAAAACCACCAAACTGAAGCAAGTGCTCTGCAAGATGCTCAGACCCTGGAGGAAGTGAGGCGTTCACCGTGGGAGGGCATCACAGAGGTACCCGATGATATCCTTCCAACCTTATCTTCGGCGGCAAAACAGACATTGCATTCTCTTCGATTCTATTGAGTAATCTTTTTTTTGAAGAGCAACTTTTAATGTGCTGTGATGAAAATATGTGTATCTCATCTTAGTACACCGATTTAGAATTGTGGACATTGTTCAGATACTTCTGCTGTTAAAGTAACACTTGCGTGGACAATTCTATATGTTATGTTACACTTTGTATTATTCATTCTTAATTCATTTGTATAATTTTGTAATAGGACAGGAAATGTGGAAAATGGAGTGTGTAGAATATCTGATATGAAATCTTGACATTCAATAATGGGTAAGCATTTGGAACTTCTATTGTATGCAAAACATAAAATATAAAAAATTAATTCTGCAACTGCATCCTCATTTTTGCCAGTTTTTACATTGGCGATTCGTGAGTTCTAAGTGCGCATGTCAGTTTGGCCAGCCTTGGACGGACGGCCAAACTGACATACACACTTAAACGCGCACCACCACTCCTCCTCCATTTACTGACGAGGAGGAGGCTGGCCCTGCCCCACCCTCCAAAAGCAGAAAAATAAAGGGATAATAACATACTTTTATTATCCCTTTATTTTTCTGCTTTCACCAGCAGGGCAACGCTCCTCTGCCACAGCAGAGGGGCCGCCCCTGACTGTAAGGCTTGCCCTTTGTCAGTAATTTGAAATTGTTGCTGGCAGACAGCCACTGGTGGCAGCTTTACAAACTGCATTACTTTGCCAGGATGCTGGTTGTGGCCTAACAGTTACTAACTCTCACTTTCATGGTTAAGAATTTGAATCCTCCTGTCTTCAAGACCAAGTGGCTTCTTAAAGTATGTTCCATTACAAGGAATGTTGTCAACATTGCACTGATATTTTGTTTGCTACTGGGAGCATAGTTGATTGAGTAACGACAGACTTTATTGATAAGCAAATATTTTTATCTTTTAATGTGTAAAAATCTGTTTTTTATTTATGCTAGGCAGCAACAAACAAAACGACTTTCATATAGAGTGCTTTAATCCTTAAAGGTCAAATGCTGGTTGTGGTCTAATGGTTACATTCGAATACTCCTAGTTTCCTGTTGCCATAGTCATGTTTCAAACATGATCAATTACAAATATTCCTTTTCATATTATTCTAATATATCTAAAATTGTGTTTGTTATTGGGAGAACAGTAGGGTTATTCAAACAATACATTTTATTGATAAACAACAATTTTAATTGTGATTCCTTGATCGAAACTACTTTAACGTGAAATTATTTCTTTCACAAAGTTTGACTGCTGATTTTGGCCTATCGATGACAATATAAGACTCCTAGGGGCAGATTTACTAATATTTTGCTCGATGTTTGCGCCACAAAAGTGGTGTAAATATAAATCAGTACAAAATGTTTATTTTGAATTATTTTTCAGAGCAACAGTTGTTTTCTACTAGAACAGTGCCTTAAAGTAGCACAAAGCAGTATTTAGCACTGGTTTGCATTACTTTGAATGGGTGGTTGCTCAATTGGAGGTTCATGGGCATTCCCATGCAACCACCCATTTATTAACAATATTAAATAGGGTTGTGCTCCATAAATGAACACCTTATTGAAACTAGCGTTATCTTTGAGAAAAGATTTTATTTGTGCTAGCTTTCTGACTTGCCTATGTGATGCACTGCACAATACACTCCCAAAGAGGGAATAGTTTTAAAGTTGTTTAGGCATAGTGTATTTTAGTGTAAGGTTGCGCCTCCAGTACAAAGCCTATGCTAGACATCACACACACACACACCCTTGCACGAGAGAGAGAGAGAGAGACGGTGCCATATCTTAGTAGATACGACACGACACATTCTTCCTCTCATTCAACACAGCTCAGAAACAATGACTGATATGCAGAGTTGCATGAGTTTTTAGTAAATACCCCTTCGTTTGAAGGTCAAGGGTTCAGATTCTGCTGTTTCCATAGTCACATGTCAAGGTTTGCCCAAAGAAGGAATGGTAATTTTCAAATTGCATCAATATGTCAAAAATTGTGTCTGCGATTGGGAGAATAGGATTAGGAAAAAACGATTATATTGTTATCCATCTCTGGAAATATCTGTTTTTATTATATGCAAGCCCTCAAAGCATCCAACAACTCTTTCTCTCTCAAGGCAGTTGCTGATTTATGATGATCTTTACATCCATCTCTTACGCTCTTAGTTGTGTTGGTAAATCTTGGAGATCTGTGTTGTGTTTACTCCATACATCTTTACCAGTAACATTGAGGTCTCCCTGCAGCACAGATACAAGCATTAGATGATGAAAAATTACATTTGATGTGTCAATGTACCCTATGCCCCTGGCTGCTGGAATTCGCACTTTGGTGTTTCTGTGTTCCTTATGTCCCGGGCCACTGGAACTCAGCAGCTTGGCATCCATATCCCACAGGAACATTATTACAAAGTCCAATCCAGCCTTCTTTCTTTGAATTCAGACTTTATTGCTACTTCTCCACTCTGTGCCTTCCTTCTCCTCCTTCATCACCATCTCTCACCACTTCAACATTCTATCATGCACTCTAGGTCCCAACCACCTACAGATCATTCCATCTTTAATCTCCCAGTAGGGGAAGGAGGATCATACCATTATGAACTAAATCTTATCAATACCTAATACATTTTGATGTCAACGATATTACTAACCTAATAACCATATTTATCTAAATAATATACTTTCATGAAACTAAATACATATAATTTGGTAAATATAACATTGAATTAGAATATAACACATCTTCCCCTCACAATAAAATAACCAAAACTAGAGAGAGAAGAATTTCCTCTTAAAAGGAGTCAATTAAATCTAATTTGTGATAGTTCCAGGAATTTGAACATAGGATAGTTCCAGGAAGCCAGAAGTGTTTCATGTGACTGCTGGACTATCTTACATAATCCTTACTCCATGCAGGAGGCTTGGTCATTCGACTACTGGGAGATCTCTGTATGTTATCCCGGATCTTTAACTGCGATGGTTCCCTCCAAGTTGGAACTTTGTCTGCAACCTTATCTGTGATTGGTACATATCTTGCAACTCTGTCCATGCTCCAGCACTGTCCATTTTCTAAAATAACAACATTCTTCTTTACTTTTGAAATGCAATATGGTCCCATGAATTTGGATTCTCTCAACCCCTTTCTCGAGTAACCTGCTGGTTTCCTGATCATCACTTCATCTCCTACCCTCCAGCATAGTTTTTTTAACACAGAATTCGGCATTATACCTTTCTCTATACTTTTCCTGGTACATCGCTACTTTTGTTTTAGCCCCTGGAGATGTATTTTTGCATTGTCTCCCCCCCCAACCATGAGGGAAAGAATTTGGTACATGGTACTCTGCCTCGCAATGTTGAGAAAGGTGATATTTTTGTTATAGAGTTGGGAGTGGTGTGATAGGCCCATAACATTTCTCTAATGGCATTCTCAATGTTCAACCTGTTAATACTTGCTAACTGGATACACTCCTTTATCATTCTATTAGCTCGTTCTGCTAAGCCATTGGCTCTGGGACAATATAAGGCTGTGGTGTAATGTTTTACCCCAATAGAATCCAAAAACTGTTTCATTGGGCTTGAAGTTAATTGGACCCCATTATCCGTTATAAGAATTTCTGGAATTCCTTCTATGCTAAACACATTTTTTAGGAAGTTGATGACTGATTCGGTAGTAATTATGTTAACTAATTTGGTTGTGATCCAGTGCGATTGATAGTCTATAAGTACAATCACAAATTTCGTAGGCAGACCTGTATAATTAAGGGGCCCAATGATGTCTAACGCTAACTTAGTCCATGGCTTGCCAGGAACCTGTACTGGGGAAATGGGTGACTTGCGTATGATCTTGGACTTGTCACTTAGAGCACAAAAGGAGCATTCTTTAACTTCATTCTCAATTGTGGAATCCATATTGGGAAACCAAAATCTTTCTCTTACTCGGGCCTTCGTAAGACTTCTCCCAAGATGACCCTCGTGAGCAAGTTTTATTATTTTTTGTCTGAGATTCAGAGGAGGTATTATTTTGTCATTCCTGAGAATATAGTTGTCTTTTTCATTAATTTCCAATCTTACCTCCCAATAGTCTTTGATGACGTCCTCTAAGTCTTTTCTCATTTTAGGCCAACCCTCTCTCGCCTTTACCCTCAAAAGAGTTAAAGAATCATCTTGTTGATATGCAGATTTCCACTCCTCATCACTAATGGATGGTAAATCAACCGCTAAAAGAGGGTATTCTATGGTGTCAAAATTTTCAATACAGTCCATTGGGCTTCTCGAGAGAAAATCAGCTGCACAGTTCTTATACCCTGGAAGATATTCTACTGTAAAACAGAAGTTTTCCAAGGCCAGGACCCATCTAGCTATCCGGGGTGTGCTACTATTAATCCCCTTAGTAGAAAATACATATACCAATGGCTTATGGTCAGTGCGTAATATGAATTGAGTGCCCCACAGTAAAAATGTTAAATGTTTCACTGCCCAGAAACATGCGAGAGCCTCCCTTTCGATTACCGAATAATTAGCCTCAGCCTTGCTCAAAGTCCTTGATGCAAACGCAACTATTCTTTCCTCCCCATCAATAATTTGCGATAAGGTGGCAACCAGACCTAACTTGCTGGCATCGGTTGTAAGGAAAGTTTTCCTACGGTGGTCAAAATTGCACGGGTATGGGGCATTCACAATGGCTGACTTGATATTCTTAAACGCCTCGTCCTGGACTTCCTTCCAAGCATAAGGAGCTTTGTTTTTCAACAGTTCTCTAAGAATCGCAGAGACCGTTGAGAAATTTTTTACATATTTTGCCATAAACTCAGCAAGACCGAGGAAGGATTTTAGCTCATCTTTGTTTTTTGGTGCACTGGCCTTCACTACAGCATCAACAAGAGAAACTTTGGGTTTAAAGCCATCTTTTGATATAACATGCCCCAAGTATTCTACTGAATTTACCTTTAGCCTACACTTTTCTTTCTTCAGTGTGAGTCCTGCTGCTTTTAATTTCCCTAGGACAATCCTAAGTATTTTGTCATGCTCCATTTCAGTTGCTCCATAAATAAGTACATCATCTTGGAAGTACAGAGTGTTGGACACATTGCCCAGAATGTTCTGCATAATTTTTTGGAAAACTGCTGCAGCTGATGCCAGCCCGAAAGGCATTCTATTGAACATGTAGGATCCAAATGGAATGGTGAATGCTGTAAGCCATTTAGACTCCGGGTGCAGTTCAACTTGATGGTATGCACTCGAGAGATCTAACACAGAAAAGTATGAAGCTTCCCCCATCGTGCTCAGTATTTCGTGTATTCTCGGAAGAGGATGCCTCTCAACCCAGATATTTTTGTTTAGGTCTCTTAAATCCACGCAAATTCTAATTTCATTTTTGTTATTTTTCTTGCCCACCACAATGGGGGCTAACCATTCGGAGCATTCGATGGGTTGAATAATTCCTTGTGACTCTAGCTTTTCTAATTCTACTTTAACTAATTGCTTTAGCAGGTGTGGAATAGGTCTGGTTTTATGCACAGTGGGCTTATTTTTTGGCTTGAGTTTGATTTTATGCTGGAAATTTCTCAGTAATCCTAACCGCTCACAAAAAATATCAGGGAATTCTTGAACGAAAGCTTCTCCCAAATTAGAATTATCAATACACAGAACTTGTTCAGAATTATTAGGATCTAATGTTATCCCCAGTTCTTTTTGATGTTGCCACCCTAATAGATTGGAACCTTCCTCTACCACATATACAGTACTTTCCCAACCGTGGATCTATCCTTAAAGGAAATTATACTTTTAAACATGCCTTTCAAGATTATTGGATCTCTGTTGTAACCCTTTGGGCTTATATCTGGATTCTGTAGTTCAATTACACCATTCTTTTGAATTTTGTGAAAGTTCCTTGCATCTATTATGGTGAATGGAGAACATGAGTCAGCGTACATTCTTATGTTCTCTTTATCAATTGCGATTGTACACACAGGGTATTGGATGTTGATTTTATCCTCACTGTTCACCTGTAAAATAATTTTTTTAATTAATTGCGGCGGTTCTTCAGATTTTTTGTTATCCCCATTCTTGGAACTATCTTTACATACCCTTGCAAAGTGACCTCTTCGATTGCATTTCCTGCAAATCTCAGATCTAGCTTGGCAGGATGTGGAATTTGCAAGGTGATTGCTGCTGCCACAGCGATAACAAGAGAAATTTGTTTTGTTACCATTATACCTTTGGGTTTGTTTCTCGTTACACTTAATTTTCAAAATCTTCTCCTCTTTTACTTCCTCCACTATTTCATTTACCTGTGTTTCAGAGGAACTGGAATTAATTTCCTGTAAACAAATAGCTGTATGTTCAATTGATTTGGCTAATTCAACTGCTTCTACCAACCCTGGTTGCTTCTGCAGAAGCTTTTCTTGTATTTTAATGTTGTTAGTACAACGAACTAACTGATCCCTAATTAGAGAATCATTTAATTCTCCGAACTCGCATAACGTACTCAATCCTCTTAAAGCCGCAATATAGTTTATTACACTCTACTGCTTGCTTTGACATCTGGAAATTTTTTTATGTCTTTCTAAAACTACATTGATTCTATCTCCAAATTGCTTTTCTAGTTTTGAGTATGTAGTGACATACTCGTCCGGGGCTTGTCCCTCAGGAAAGATTGGATCAGGAAGGGATTCATATATTTTCCTCCCATGAGTTCCTAGATTATGAAGCAAAATATGTTGCTTCCTAATGGGATTGAATTTATCCCCTCCAATTGCAATTAAGTAAGACTCAAAAATTTTGAACCAATCTTTCCAAGGTACATTATGTTCGCCCATCTCATTCCAGAATGGAACTGGTTGTGACATTCCCGCTGCTGCCATTTTATAAGGTTATTAAACAAGTCACAGAACAATGTGAAATTCTAATGAGTTCTACTATAAAGAATTAGATATGTAGTAAGTTCCTAATAATACTGTATATGGTAACAATAAATCAATAAGTAGAACAATTTAATCAATTCATGTCCCTTGAGGAATCAAAATAGTGTAAAGTCATTAACATTAGCTTTTGTCCTTATAACAGCAGAGGCGGATGGAACTGGAGACCAATTGAACCTTCTGATATTTTATTAGCAGCTGTGCCTGTCAGCGTTTGGAAATAATAATACCACTTATGCAAGAAACATTACTTATTTTGCTGATAAGCTGTGCCTGTCAACGTAATTGCTAAACAGGCGCATTTAGAGGAAATCTGAATAATTTTATTGTAGATTCCACACTAATTGCTGTCACCGTGTTTGTTGAACTTAGTTTGACCTTGACATTGACAGAATTGTTGCCTGCGTGTGGGTTTTCGCACTTGTTGAATTTCAGTCAGGCATGAAGTAAATAGAACCCTCTCCGTGAGAATCTGCTCGTTGAACTTAAACGAACTCTGAGAAAATATACGAAGGTTCACAGAAATGCCGTCTGCCTTTGCTCGCTGAACTTCAACTCGATGTGGAAAACAGAACCTCACTCGAGAAACGCTGCGGTACAGGTCCAATCTAGAATTACAGTCAAAACAAACAGAACCCTTTGTTCACGCTTCAAATACCATTCAAAACTGCTCGTTAATATTGAACTTAAATCGCCCTCTGAGTAACGTAAACCTCGAAAGCTTCCCGAAATGCCGTTTGCCTCCAATTCGATGTGAATGACAGAATCTTACTTGGAAAACGCCGCGATGCGGCTTCAATTGAATTACAGTCAAAATAAATAGAATCCTTCGTTTGCGCTAGGCACTCCGCGCCAATTTTAGTCAGAGGTGCTGAACACCAATTCGATATAAATGACAGAACCTCCTTGAGAAACGCTGCGGTGCGGCTTATATTGAATTCCTGTCAAAAACAAACACGATTCTCTGTTCGCGCTTGGCTCACCTCAATTCAAATACCATTCATTGTTTTCTTTTGCCCGCTGGTATAATTTCACTTGAGAAACGTTGCGGTGCGGTTTACACTCCGAATTCCTGTCAAAATAAACACGACTCTTTGTTCGTGGCAGGTACACCGTGCCAAATCCTAGTCAGAGGTGATTACATAGAAGGACACAGGAAAGGTGGAGTGTCACCAACCTGAAAAAGGGGTGGAGAAGAATGTGCCCCCTTACGCACTCCTCGTCGCCAGTATTACAAAGTCCAATCCAGCCTTCTTTCTTTGAATTCAGACTTTATTGCTACTTCTCCACTCTGTGCCTTCCTTTTCCTCCTTCATCACCATCTCTCACCACTTCAACATTCTATCATACACTCTAGGTCCCAACCACCTACAGATCATTCCATCTTTAATCTCCCAGTAGGGGAAGGTAGATCATACCATTATGAACTAAATCTTATCAATACCTAATACATTTTGATGTCAACGATATTACTAACCTAATAACCATATTTATCTAAATAATATACTTTCATGAAACTAAATACATATAATTTGGTAAATATAACATTGAATTAGAATATAACAAACATCTATTAGTCAGACTTGCTGCATAAGTTACCATCTGCTGCATACATTGATGATTTACAAATGATTTACAAAAAAAGTTTCTAGCTCAACTGGGTCAAAGCTGCAGTCCCACATGTATTCCAGTGGAATCGGTTCCGGCTCAATGGCAAACCCTTTGCAAGGTTAACAGGCCATCTTTTAGCTGATGGTTGCTCTACCCAGGTGCTGAACTGGTACTAATGAGGTGACACTTTTACCCAGAAGTGTTTGAAATTTGCATATTTTGCTTTAAAGTAATTGCGCACAATTTCTAGAGATTTTTGAAATCTACACATAATTACGTGAAATGCGAATCCGTCATTTAGCGCTGCCCTTCAGTGAGAAATGTGTCCTTTGCTCAATTTTGAAGTCAAGGATGCATTTTTCACTAATAATAGCGTGGAAAAATATTTGCCTTTATTATTAGCTAATCGTTTTCTAGTTGCTTGCATTGTTCTCGCTATAATTTTGCCACAAATGTTGCATAAATGCACGATGTGGCATAATGAATTTTTCTTAGCAAGTGTTGGAAATGGCCTTTCTGCAGGGTCACCCCCAAACTTTTTGCCTTCCTCCTCCTCTTTTTCTGACCTCATGTTTGCTGGCTTTAGGACTCTGCGCACTTTACCACTGCTAACCAGTGCTAAAGTGCATATGCTCACTCCTTAAAACATGGTGACATTGGCTCATACCCCAATTGGCTTATTTAATTTACTTGTAAGTCCCTAGTCAAGTGCACTGCATGTGCCCAGGGACTGTAAATTAAATGTTACTAGTGGGCTGCAGCACTGGTTGTGCCACCCACATAAGTAGGCCCCTAACAATGTCTCAGGCCTGCCACTGCAGTGCCTGTGTGTGCAGCTTCACTGCCACTTCGACTTGGCATTTAAAAGTACTTGCCAAGCCTAAAACTCCCCTTGTTCTACATATACGTCACCCCTAAGGTATGCCCTAGGTAACCCATAGGACAGGGTGCTGTGTAGGCAAAAGGCAGGATATGTACCTGTGTAGTTTACATGTCCTGGTAGTGTAAAACCCCTAAATTCTTTTTTTACACTACTGTGAGGCCTGCTCCCTTCATAGGCTAACATTGGGGCTACCCTCATATACTGTTTGACTGGTAGCTGCTGATCTGAAAGGAGTAGGAAGGTCATATTTAGTATGGCCAGAATGGTGATACAAAATCCTGCCAACTGGTGAAGTTGGATTTAATATTACTATTTTAGAAATGCCACTTTTAGAAAGTGAGGATTTCTCTGCACTTAAATCCTTCTGTGCCTTGCAATCCACTTCTGGCTGGGTTCAGCTGACAGCTCCCTTGTGCATTCACCCCGGCACACCCCAAACACGGGATACTCAGCCTCACTTGCATACGTCTGCATTTTGAATGGGTCTTCCTGGGCTGGGCGGGTGGAGGGCCTGACACTTACATGTCAAAAGACAGTAGCCTGCCCTCTCACAAAGGACTGCCACACCCCCTACTGGGACCCTGGTAGACAGGATTGAACTGAAAGGGGACCTTGTGCACTTCTAAGCCACTCTTTGAAGTCTCCCCCACTTCAAAGGCACATTTGGGTATTTAAACAGGGCCTCTGCCCAAGGTTCCCACCCATCAGCCCATTGCGAAAGGTGCAGCAGCATTGTTCCCGGCTCATAACTGAGCCAGAGGCAATGCTACTGCACGCAGGGTGCACCAGCACCGTTGAAATGCGCACTATCTGCACAGCAGACAGTGCGCATTTCAAGGGTGCTGGGCAGGGGGAACCCATGCCATGGGATGGTGGGCAGTGCAGGGGCACCCTGGGCACCCATGCACTTGTTCTCCACCAGCCTTTTCATGGTGATCAGACCGCCGTAAAAAGGCTGGCAGAGAACAAGGTTGTAATAAGCAAGCGGTGCTGAGTTTGGCGCCGCAGTGGCTGATTACAACCAGGACGGCCGTCAGCCCATCGGGATCACTGATCCTGGCGGGGACAGTGGTAGGTTGGCGGGTTTGCCTGCCAACCTCGTAATGTGGTGCTCGGACTGCCACGGCCGCAGCAGTCCGGCCACCACCGCGGATATGGCGGACTTTGGATCGTCAGCCTCGTAATAAGGCCTTTAGTCTTTTCATGCACTGGTTGCATTGGCCAGTTACTTTTCTTAATAAGTCTTAGAATTTCCAAATTAGAGGAAATATAAGATCTGGAGAATAAATGTAAGTATATCATACTGTAAATTTGTAATTTCTCCCCCCAGCCACTGCCCAGCACCTGCCCTCAGGGAAGCACCCGGTGGAGTTAGAATAGTAAATGTGGACCCCCTGCTACTGTCCACCATGTGCCCTGAGGTAAGCAACTGGCGGAGTTAGAATAGTAAATTTCCCCCCCCCCACCACTGTCCAGCACCTGCCCTGAAGTAAGCACCGGGCGGAGTTAGAATAGTAAATTTGGCACCCCAGCCACTGTCCAGCACTAGTCCCAAGGTAAGCACCCGGCGTAGTTAGAATAAGTTTGACACCCAAGCCACGGTCCACCATCTACCCTGAGGGGAGCATCCGGTGGAGTTAGAATAGTAATTTTGCCCACCACCACTGTCCAGCACCTGCCCTGAGGTAAGCACCTGGTGAAGTTAGAATAGTAATTTTGCCCCGCAGGCTCTGTCAAGCACCTGCCCAGAGGTAAGCACCCGGCGAAGTTAGAATAATAGATTTGGCCCCGAGCCACTATCCAGCATCTGTCCTGAGTTAAAGCTCCAGTTTAATTTTGAATTTGATTTTAGAATTAAATGATGTTGAAACTAAATTGGTCACCCCCCAGTCAACCTCCTCAAAATAAAGTCTACAGATAATCGGCAAATAGTCTGTGAAATTTGTAAAAAGAAAATGTCATTCATATATGTGGTTGGGATTTATTTGGTTACTTATAAAGGTGCTTATTGTAACCATTGCACTTACATTATCAGATAGATGGCACTGTGTGAACAGCTGTCACTGGTCTCTTCCTCTTTCTGAAGCGTGTGTTCCCAAGCGAAGTCAGTGTATCACTGAGCTAGAAAAACAGCCATTTTTATAGGCGACAAGCTGCACAGATAGTTAAAATAGAGGAAGAACAACAATACTGATGAAAATAAAATGAATGTGCTAAGTTGGTTGTTAGTTGCATAACAATATCATTTTAATTAAGGTTTTCATGTGAAGTATGTTTAGGAAAATGTTACTGTACACTTGCAAATCACATACTTTACTTCAAGTTAATTATATTTTATTTTTTTCACAAGTAATCCATAAATTTTCATATATTTTAAAAGTGCGTCATAAAGGTATTCATGATATTGGTATGCATGGTAATGGTATGCGCGGTAAAGGTCATTATAATGTACCTCTATGTATATGCGTGATAGTGACATGCGTGGCAATCCTTGCATTGCACTGGTAGATTTGTTGTAGAGACGCGGTGTAAAGGCAAGCGTGATAATGGCATGCATGGTTCCATAATACATCCAATGCTTTCTATTTTTACATTTTACAATACTTTTTTTAGTAGATACTATTTAGTATAATTTAATATAGGGTTATATTTTATAGTACAATTTAATTTCTACTTGACATATACACTCATATTTGTTCAATACATTGTTTAACAGTTTTTAAGCATTTTAATACATTTTTACTTGCATTTTTTAATGCTTTTTGATAGGATTTGTGACCTTTCCATTGATTCCAATAGGAAGACAGTTTTTTTTCTCTTTGTGGCAGAATGAATCCTACCCTGTGCATTTATTTGCCATAAATTCGCACGGCAGGATTCATTATTATTTTTAGTTTTATTTTTGCGGGGACTGCAGGGGGAACCTCAAGGTCCTTGTGGCCCCTGCCGGCTCTCCACTTCCTACAGGAGCTGGCATTGATCCCACACACAGGGAACTGCTGGAAATGCAGCTCCAGCATGTGGGAGCAATATTTGCATCTCTTTCCATGCCTGCATGTTAGTGAGCAGGGAAACAGATGACAAATCCGTTTTCAGCAAGTGGGAGCATTTCTAAAGCTCCCACTTGCTGAAACAGAGTGCTTGATTTTGCTTGGCAAGAGCTGTGACAGCTCCCACCATGCAAACGGGAGGTAGCAGTCCCCTTGGTCATTAAGGGCTCCAGGAGGGGGGCCGCGCAGCACCCCTCCTTCAGTTTGCATGGGCCGGCCCAGGGGAGGTGGTAGCCCCTGGAGCCGTATATGGCCTGAGAGGGTGCTGGCCCCTGTCCCATTTTTAATTATGCTTTTGGTCTCAGGGAGATGGCGGTCCCTCGGGTTCGGGGGGTCAGCATGGCCCCCTTACTTATTTTCTAATTTAGCCCCAGGGAGGTGGTGGTCCCCCGGGACCAATTTTAAAGCCCCAGGAGGGGGTTTCAGCACTAACACCTCCTTCTTTTAAATAACAACCTGTGGAGCTGGTGGTCCCCAGGTCATGTGAGAGCTAATTGGAGGGGGGTCTGCAAAGCCCCCTGCAAGATTTTCATAAAGCTCAGGGAAGTGGTGGTCCCTGGGGCTCAAAGGAGCCCGGGTAGGGTGGCCCTGTGTCCACTGCTTTTTTGTATATGCCCCGAGACCTGACACACCCGGGAGCTAAATTGTTAACAAGCACAGGAGACCATACTTGTTTGTTTTTTAATTTGTGCCAAATTCTTTAATCTGCAGCTATTTTCGGCAAACATTATAAACAAAATGCTTTTTTGCCCTGGCGGGGGCCCAGGGGAGCCCCAGCATCAAGGTTAGAGGGTCAGGGTATTCCTACCCTGCCCTCTTTTCTTATATTTTAATATTTTATCTTTTTGTTTGAGACTCGGCTAAATCCAAGTCCCAAAATAACTGCCAACACTTCCTGGCTGAAGTGTTCACAGCCAATCAGATCTCTGCTCAAGATCGTGAGGATTTGCAAAGGGTTCACGCATTGAGATAAACAGTTTTGTTTTTCTTTTAATATCTAAAAAACTACTTCACAGATTTACACTAAATAACAAAAAGGTCACTTTCTGGACAAAGAGCTACATTTTTGGTGTAATTCTGTGCAGTGGTTCGGCTAAAATATTAAAATAAAACCAAATTTGTTATCTTGAGGCACAAACGCTTCGTGACTCCTCTCTTGCGCAGAGATCTGATCTGCTGCCAACACTTCAGCCAGGAAGTGTTGGCAGCCATTTTGAGACTCGACTTCAGCCTAGTCTCAAAAACAAATGTAAGAAAAAAGAAAAGGGGGCAGGGAATGTTCACCCTAAGCCCCTAGTCTTGATACAGGGGTTCAGTGCTAGGGAAAAAAAGATTTTTTAATTTTTTAATCATGGCAACATTTGCAAATATTCGTGAATTTTACTATGAATTAAAAAAAAAAACGGCAACTCGGTTTCCAGTGCTTGTATTTAATTTTGCCCCTGAGTGGGCCAGGTCTCGGGCATATGGGCTTATAAAAAAAAATGAGGAGGGGCATAAGGTTTCTTCCTCCTAGTGCTTTTAAAAGCCCCAGGGACTACCACCTCCATGGGGCAATCTGCAAAAAAAATGTAGAGGGGCGTGTGGACAACTCTGGGCCCCTGGGAATTTCACCTCCCCAGGGCAAGAGCTAACAGAAAAGGGGCATGTGGTCCCCCGGCCCCAGGGACTGCCACCTTCCCAGGGCTAGAAAATAAAATGATTAGGGGGGCTTTGGAACCACTCTGGGCCCTGGGGACAACTACCTACCGGGGTCTAAAGTTTTAAAAAGTCAGGGACTACAATAAAATTAAAGGACGGGGTCCTTGCAGACCACCAGCTGATAGATCCCGCCAAGCAAAAGCAAACACTTCGCTTTTAGCAACCTGGAGCCTTAAAAATGCTCCCGCTTGGTGAAAGCGGATTTTTCATCTCTTCCCTAACCGCTGAAGTGGGCCAGGGAAAGAGATGAAAACATTGCTATCGCACACAGGGGGCTGCTATTTGTAGAAGCTCCCTGTATGGGGTAGTAATGCTGCCTCCCACAGGATACATGCAAAAAACATTAAGATTAAGAATATGTATTAGAAACTATAATCAGCAAAAGAGATGTACCATTTGTCTGCAAGTATATAACAAAAAATACCTTCGGATCACAAAATGTATAAGTTCAGATGGCAATGGCTACTGGTGCCTGACTTTTTACTGTGGTTGTGATTTGAGTGTAAATTCCTGAATAACTGTGATCTTTTTAACTCCATGTAAATTTCTCCTGTTTTTACATGGAGTATTGCACACTAGGAAAACATACCCGAAGTGGAGAAAACATGCATGTTTACTGCCACCTGTTATCATACATTCTAAAATCCAGGACCCAAAATTGCCTGGAAAAAAACACTTATGGTAAATACTGCAAGAAAGATTTCTCCTACGTGATTTTACTGGTCACAATTCCCATCAACCTCGGAATGAGGGATTATTTGCTTGACTTGTGGCAGTGGTGTAACCCATTCCATACTCACTTAGACCAGGTGCTGTGCTGAGGGGGGCCCCTGAAGCTCAGGATATCCCCTCCCCATGGGGGCTGCATGACCTTTGTTATGCCACTGGCTTGTAGATCGTTTGAGGACCCAGTAACATAAACAAGTCAGATTTGCATCTATGCAAATCAAAATCCACTATTATGACAATGATGTAATCGATGGTAACTAAATCCAGGTGCAGCTGCAGGCTGAAGGAGTCTTTGGAAAGCATACCTGCTCACAACAAACACCCAGGCCCCGGAGTGAGAGCAGCACTGGTGTGTGAGGTCCTCCAGAGATCTTCAGGAAGAAGCGCAGAACATGTATCATTTGTATGCAAAAGAATACTTGATCATCACATGTATAGTGAATATGATTGGAATACTCGCCAGTGGGCTCAATGTGACTATTAATCTAACTGACCTGGCTAGGGGCAGGAGCCTGAACAGCTGTCATCTCATCATAGTGACTCTGGGGATCTCAAGTACTTGCTTTCAGTGTACCTGCATAGTGCATGCTTATATGTATTTTAAAATGCTGGCTGACAAAACCATGGATTACCCTTTTCTAGTCACACGTCAGCTCCTGATCTGATCTGGCTCTTGCAGTGTCTGGTTCACCTCCTGTCTCTGTGTCTTCTACTGCGTGAAGATTGTGGACTTCACCCACCCCCTCTTCTTCTGCTTAAAGCACAGGATCCCCAAGATGGTGCCCTAGCTGCTCTTGGCATCCGTTGTGAGCACTTTGGTCCTCAGTATTCCCTTCTACTGGACTTTACACCTAAAATCCCCTCAAAATCTAAACAATACAACCACTAATTCTACTCTTATTCGTGCGGAAGCCATTTTTTATCATTTGTATGACACTTTCCTTAAAAGTTTTGGCTATATCCTGCCTATTCTGCTTGATATAGCTTCCATCACACTCATCCTCACATCCCTCGCCAGATATGTCCGCCGAATGAAGGAGAGTGCCAGAGGTTTCAGTCAGCCCCGGCTGGAGGCTCACTTTAGAGCCGCCAGAATGGTCGGATTCCTCCTTCTGGACTATATTTTAATTTTTCTGGCAACATGTGCCACAACGGTCACAACTTCACCTTTGTTTGGGTTAATTTGCCAAATAGTCAGTGTCTCCTCTATGCCATCACAGAACATTATCCTGATTCTGAAAACCACCAAACTGAAGCAAGTGCTCTGCAAGATGCTCAGACCCTGGAGGAAGTGAGGCGTTCACCGTGGGAGGGCATCACGGAGGTACACAATGATATCCTTCCAACCTTATCTTCGGCGGCAAAACAGACATTGCATTCTCTTCGATTCTATTGAGTAATCTTTTTTTTGAAGAGCAACTTTTAATGTGCTGTGATGAAAATATGTGTATCTTATGTTAGTACACCGATGTAGAATTGTGGAAATTGTTCAGATACTTCTGCTGTTAAAGTAACACTTGCGTGGACAATTCTGTTTGTTATGTTGCACTTTGTATTATTCATTCTTAATTCATTTGTATAATTTTGTAATAGGAAAGGAAATGTGGAAAATGGAGTTTGTAGAATATCTGATATGAAATCTTGACATTCAATAATGGGTAAGCATTTGGAACTTCTATTGTATGCAAAACATAAAATATAAAAAATAAATTCTGCAAATGCATCCTAATTTTTGCCAGTTTTTACATTGGCGATTCGAGAGTTCTAAGTGCGCATGTCAGTTTGGCCAGCCATGGACGGACGGCCAAACTGACATACACACTTAGACACGCACCACCACTCCTCCTCCATTTACTGACGAGGAGGAGGCTGGCCCTGCCCCACCCTCCAAAAGCAGAAAAATAAAGGGATAATAACATACTTTTATTATCCCTTTATTTTTCTGCTTTCACCAGCAGGGCAACGCTCCTCTGCCACAGCAGAGGGGCCACCCCTGACTGTAAGGCATGCCTTTTGTCAGTAATTTGAAATTGTTGCTGGCAGACAGCCACTGGTGGCAGCTTTACAAACTGCATTACTTTGCCAGGATGCTGGTTGTGGCCTAACAGTTACTAACTCTCACTTTCATGGTTAAGAATTTGAATCCTCCTGTCTTCAGGACCATGTGGCTTCTTAAAGTATGTTCCATTACAAGGAATGTTGTCAACATTGCACTGATATTTTGTTTGCTACTGGGAGCATAGTTGATTGAGTAATGACAGACTTTATTGATAAGCAAATATTTGTATCTTTTAATGAGGAAAAATGTGTTTTTTATTTATGCTAGGCAGCAACAAACAAAATGACTTTCATATAGAGTGCTTTAATCCTTAAAGGTCAAATGCTGGTTGTGGTCTAATGGTTACATTCGAATACTCCTAGTTTCCTGTTGCCTTAGTCATGTTTCAAACATGCTCAATTACAAATATTCCTTTTCATATTATTATAATAATATATCAAAAATTGTGTTTGTTATCGGGGGAACAGTAGGGTTATGCAAAAAATACATTTAATTGATAAACAACAATTTTAATTGTGATTTCGTGTGGAAATATTTGTCTAGAATAAATGCCAGACCCCAATGATCGAAACTACTTTAACGTGAAATTATTTCATTCACAAAGTTTGAATGCTGATTTCGACCTATCGATGACAATATAAGACTCTTAGGGCAGATTTACTAATATTTTGCTCGAAGTTTGCACCACAAAAGTGATGTAAATATAAATCAGTACAAAATGTTTATTTTGAATTATTTTTCAGAGCAACATTGTTTTCTGCTAGAACGGTGCCTTAAAGTAGAACAAAGCAATATTTAGCACTGGTTTGCATTACTTTGAATGGGTGGTTGCTCAATTTGAGGTTCATGGGCATTCACATGCAACCACCCATCTATTAACAATATTAAATGGGGTTTTGCTCCATAAATGAACACCTTATTGAAACTAGCGTTATCTTTGAGAAAAGCTTTTATTTCTGCTAGCTTTCTGACTTTGCCTATGTGTTGCACTGCACAATACACTCCCAAAGGGGGAATAGTTTTAAAGTTGTTTAGGCATAGTGGGGGTCATTACAACATTGGCGGTAAAAGCCGCTTACCGCCGTGCAGAAGACCGCCAATACACCGCGGCGGCGGCGGTAGACCGCCACAGCTATTATGACACACATCACGGAATCCGCCGAAATTCAGACACCCACACAAGTCCGCCACACCAAAGGTCAGCGATAAATATGCAGAAACAAATCCTCCACCTCCACGCCAACAGAAACACGCCCAGGCTATTACGACCCACGAATCCACGCGGCGGTCTTTCAACTGCGGTATTCCATTGGAAGTACACACCGCCGCACTCAAAATACACACACATCTACAAAACAACGCCACATTGGACAATTACAAATACACACACCTGATACACATACACACACCACTCCCACACACCCAACACCATATAAAACACACACCCACATCACCCACAAACCCCTACGACCACAAATTAGAGACGAAGGCCAGAGAGAGACAGCACAGAATAGATAACACCATCACACAGAGGCACACTACACCATCACCCACACAACATCCACGCACAAAACACCACATACCACTACACTCACCACACTCATCAACACATACACCACCCCACACATCACACACAACACCCCATGTCACGCCAAAGACACCCCCGCTTCTCCGAGAAGGAGCTCAGGGTCATGGTGGAGGAAATCATCAGGGTAGAGCCACAGCTATTTGGCTCACAGGTACAGTACACATCCATAGCCAGGAAGATGGAGCTATGGCAAAGAATAGTCGACAGGGTCAACGCTGTGGGACAGTACCTAAGAAATAGGGAGGACATCAGGAAGAGGTGGAACGACCTACGGGGGAAGGTGCGTTCCACAGTCTCCAGGCACCACATCGCGGTACAGCGGACCGGCGGCGGACCCCCACAACTAACAACATGGGAGGAGCAAGTCTTGTCCATCTTGCATCCTGAGGGCCTCGCAGGAGTCGTTGGAGGAACGGACACTGGTAAGTCAAATCTTCACTATCATATCTCCCACCCTACCTGCATGCTATCACACACCCCCACCCTCACACCCTCCCCTATCACCCTAACTCCTCACTAATCTACCCATAAAACCAACCACCCATCCCAACCCCAAGACCTGCATGACACAACTAAGCATGGACACCCATTACTAAAGCATGCCCACTGCACAGACCCACAACACCCCCCAACCATCACCACACAAGCCCCCACACAGGAATGCCTGCACTGGGGTTCACGCACACCCAACCATTGCACACCATGAAACACACACATGCAATAATCATGTACTTATACCCCCGCAGGAACCCGAAGGAACGTCACCACACCAGAGGGTCCAGACAACACCACTCCACCCCCAGAAGAGGCCCACAGTGAAGACAGCAGCTCTGCCCTACTGGATCTTGATGACCAGCCCGGACCATCGTGGGCCTCAGGACAGTCGGTTCTCCTTGCCCAGCCACAGCCCAACACCGAGCTTCCACCCTCTGGTAACACCAGCACAGCACCCACCCAGCGGGCCCATACCTCCCTACCCAGGACAGGTCAATCAGCGGTGTGTCCACCACTACAGTGCACCCAGGGTAACCCACCACCCCAACAACAACAGGGACCTGGGGGCAGTGGTAGTGGGCACACGGTCCAGGGGACGGAGGCACAGGAACACCGGGGAACTGGGAGGGCTGCTGTGCGACAGAGGGAGGACAGGCCAAGGGAACCCACTCTCCACGAGGCCCTATCCTCCATCATGGGAGCATACCACCACTCCCAGGAGACGATGGCAACGGTCCTGGACAAGTTGCAGGAGACCCTGCGTCTGCAGGAGGAGCAGTATTTGGGGTTCAGGGAGGAGCTCAGGACCATCGGCTCCACCCTGGGCACCATCGTAGGGCTGCTGACGGACATTCAAAAGACCTTGAGGGACACCGTGGCACTCCAAGGGGCCCCTGACACTAGCCACAATGATGAAATGCCCACCACCTCCGCCAGCGCTAGTGGACAGGACGCCCCGCCACAGGACCAACACACCAGCACCCCACCCCCTGCAGATGGACAACCACCATGAAAGCGGGCCCTGAGATCCAGGAACAGGGCAGAGCAAGATGGCAAGACCCCCGCCAGGAAATAAGACCACCCTGATTGTCCCCCGACTGTCCCACTTTGTTACCCTGTCCAGATTGGAACTGCCCCAGCTCCACTTCCAATGTCCAGATGTGCAATGTACCTGTGAGACTAATAGACAGGACTCTGCCATGGACATTCTTCCACCATGACCTCTCCCCATTTCACAACCCCCTATATTTTTATGCACTTCAATAAACACCCTTGAAACCTCAATAATATTGGAGTCAGTCAATGATTGTGAACTTTGTATTGTCAATTACAGTGTTAAAAAAGGTTACCCATTGGAAGGTCAACATACCAATGTCACACATCACAAGCCTTTCAAGGGTGCAAGCTGTTGACACGTAGGTTACCACATTACTGAAACTGAAATGGAAGGGGACAACTCAGTTACCAAATAGGGAGTGAAATGTAGGTAGAGGATAGAGGTAGACGTGTGAAATGTAATATAATGTGAAACAAGAAATTGTACTCACCTGTGTCTCATTGAAAATATTGCTGTATGACTGACTCCCTGTTGTCGTTTTCATCTTCATCAGCTTCCTCCTCATCACTGTCCACAGGCTCCACAGGCTCACCCGCTGCAACAACACCGTCATCTGGATCATCCTCCTGCAGAAAAGGCACCTGGCGTCACAATGCCAAGTTATGCAGCATGGAGCAGGCGATGATGATGTCGCACACCTTCTTCGGTGAGTAGAATAGGGACCCACCTTTCATATGGAGGCACCTGAACCTGGCCTTCAGGAGGCCGAAGGTACGCTCGATCACCCTCCTAGTCCGCCCATGGGCCTCATTGTACCGTTCCTCTGCCCTGGTCCTGGGATTCCTCACTGGGGTCAGTAGCCAGGACAGGTTGGGGTAACCAGAGTCCTCCAATAGCCATACACGGTGCCTCTGGAGTTCACCCATCATATTAGGGATGCTACTATTCCGCAGGATGTAGGCGTCATGCACTGAGCCAGGGAACATTGCATTTACCTGCAAGATGTACTGGTCTGCCAAACAGACCATCTGGACATTCATGGAATGATAACTCTTCCTGTTCCTGTACACCTGTTCATTCGTGCGGGGGAGGACCAGAGCTACATGGGTCCCATCAATGGCACCTATGACGTTGGGGATATGTCCAAGGGCATATAAGTCCCCTTTCACTGTAGGCAAATCCGCCACCTCAGGGAAAATGATGTATCTTTTTACGTTTCAGCAGGGCAGACAACACTCTGGACAACACGTTGGAAAACATAGGCTGGGACATCCCTGATGCCATGGCCACTGTTGTCTGAAAAGACCCACTTGCAAAGAAATGGAGCACTGACAGCACCTGCACGTCAGGGGGGATTCCAGTCGGATGGCGGATTGGTGACATCAGGTCTGGCTCCAACTGGGTACATAGTTCCCGGATTGTGGCACGGTCAAACCGGTAGGTCACAATGACATGTCGCTCTTCCATTGTCAACAGGTCCACCAGCGGTCGGTACACCGGCGGATTCTGCCATCTTCCAATATGTCCCAACTGACGGTGCCTAAGAAGGGCAACAGCGAAAAAACTGTCAGCATTCCTCCAGGTATGTACCCACAGTCACACACAAGACTACACCAGACAATTAACCCATCCGTGAAAGGTTTTGAGTGTAGGCCTCGGTATGTGTGATGCAGTAGTAATTGAAGCCATGTGGGCCCCTGAAATGGAGGCTGCCTGACCTCTAAATTGGGACTATGGAATTGTGGGGTAACTGCGCTGGCGTTGGACACCGTCGCTGTAGGCGGTTGTAGAGCGCGGCGCAATGCTGCATTGGTTAGCATTGGACCCTATGGGTCCCAGGAGCCAATGAACAGGTGCGCTGGCAGTGATGATGTGCACCCCCGCGGACGTCACCGCAGCGGACGTCACCACCATTTTCTATCTCTTCAATCACTAGATACCTGACCTTCGACAGGAGAGGACCTACACTGCTAGTGCTGCTGTGACCTCGGTCTGGAAGCGACGATGGCTGCTGCGTCTGGGGAAAGGGCCCCTGCCTTCACTGCACAGGAGTTGGAGAAACTTGTGGATGGGGTCCTCCCCCAGTACACTCTACTCTACGGTCCTGCAGACCAACAGGTTAGTACACAGGGAGCACGTTGTATGGGCTAGGCCTGGGTGGACAGGGCTGGGTGGATGAGGGAAGGGGGCAGAGTACATAGAACAGTCATGCATGGGGATGAATGGGTCACAGGGATAGAGTTGGGAGGGGGCCAATTGCAACGACGGTGCTGTAGGTAATGACTGTTCCTCTTTCCTTGTGCATGTCATGTAGGTCTGCGCCCACCAGAAGAGGGACATTTGGCGTGCCATCACCAAGGAAGTCCGGACCCTGGGGGCCCACCAGAGACGGGGCACCCACTGCCGGAAGAGATGGGAGGACATTCGCCGCTGCAGCAAGAAGACGGCGGAGGCTCAGCTAGGGATGGCCTCCCAACGTGGGACGGGTGCCCGTCGCACCATGACCCCCCTGATGTTCCGGATCCTGGCGGTGGCCTACCCGGAGTTGGATGGGCGCTTAAGGACATCACAGCAGACACAAGGGGGTGAGTACATCCTCATCCTATGGACTTTGCGTGCAGTGGAGCTGTCTGGGTGGGGGTGGTGGGCTGAGGGTGTCCCTAGGCCAGGGCGAGTTAGGTAGGCAAGGCCCCTCCGTTATGTAGGCCATGTGGCACTCTACCCCAGCTCAAAAAACATGCAAATTGATGTATAGTTGCCCCTTTGCCATCCATGTGGGCAGATGTCTACCATTGCCATGTAGGCCATATCCCAGAAATTGCATGTGCAGAGGGCAGGAGCACGGCGTAATGCAGGGGGCTGCTGCGTTTGTCTTGTCCGCCAACGGTAGCGGTATGCCATGCACTAAAACTCTCTTTCTTCTGTCTCCACCCTTTTTCTGCTCTCCCTGTCCTTCTGTACATCAGCATCAACAGGCGGAGGTACAGTGGCACCGGAGGGCCACACCACAGACTCTGAATTCACCAATGGGACGGAGGGCGAGGGGAGCTTCACGTCGGCCACAGGATCACCAAACAGCCGATGGGAGCCGATGGGTGCTCCCCTGTGGTGGCGGCACCATCTGTGCGCCCCACTTCTACAGGTACAGCCGCACTCTCCCCTACCAGCACCGCCCTCCCAGCAGCCCCTCAGCGTTCGCCCCGTGCCCGCTCACCCAGGAGGGTGGGCATCACCTTCGCCCCAGGCACCTCAGGAACTGCCCCAGTCACCCATGCTGCCCTCAGTGAGGAGGCCATTGACCTCCTCAGGTCACTCACTGTTGGGCAGTCTACCATTGTGAATGCCATCCAGGGTGTAGAACGAGAGTTGAAACGCGGTAATGCATTCCTGGAAGGCATTCATTCTGGTCAGGCTGTCCTTCAGCGAACCCTGCAATCTCTGGCCTCAGCACTGATGGCAGCCATTGTCCCTGTGTCCCTGTGTCCAGCCTCCCCCCTCCAACTTCCTCCACCCTGACCCAATCCCCTGTACCCCAGCCCATCCCAAGCACACCTACAGACCAGCATGCACACAAGTCAACACACACAAGTAGCTCAAGCAAACATAGACACCACAGGCACTCACACAAGCATCAGACCCATACAGACACAGCAACATCCACTGTCTCCACTGTGTCCCCTTTCTCCCTCCTCCCTCCCAGTGTCATCTACACACACACCTGCATGCACCACATCTACAGGCACTAGGACTCGCACCAGGACACCCAGCACCACAAGCCGCTCACCTGCACTCACCACCTCCACTGCCATATACACGTCCCCTGTGTCCTCTCCCAGTGTGTCTGTGACGCCCCCTCCCAAATTACACAAACACCGGCAATCACTCACCCAACATCCATCCACCTCAACACAGCCTCCAGTACCTGCACCTGCACCCAAAACAGCTAAAGTGACACCTCCTACAACCACCTCCTCTTCCTCCACTCCCAGAGCCCCTCCAGCTACCCATCCCAGTGTATGTCAGAAACTGTCCCTATGTCAAATTGACCTTTTTGCCCCCACCCCCCCCTCCAATTCATCAGTCCCGTCATAGCGCCTCAGCCAAAAAGCCTCCAGTACCAGTGGTGCATGTACCAGGTTTTTGGAGTGCCCCGTCCACCAGGGCAGGCAGTAGGACCCGGAGCCAAGGCACTGTCAGCCCACCCCCTGTAAAAGCTCCGAAATTGGAGAGTGGACGACGGGACCGTGTCAAGACTCCTGGTGGCACAAACAGTGAAATGGGATCCAAGGCGATTGGTGAGTCATCTGTAACTCAAAAGAAGGTGGGGAAGGTCCCAAGGAAGTCTCCCCAACCTGTTGTGAGTGTCACGGCGGAGAAGTGCGCCATCATTTCCGGCGGTCCAGACACAACCGCCAGCACCGTCGTCACTGGTCCAGAGACCACCACCAGAGTCATAGCCCAGGAGGGCCCAAGTATCGTAACTGGTCAGGAGACCACCGCCAGAGTCATAGCCCAGGAGGGCCCAAGTATCGTAACTGGTCAGGAGACCACCGCCACCGCTGGAGTCACAGCCCAGGAGGGCCCAAGTATCGTAACTGGTCAGGAGACCACCGCCAGAGTCATAGCCCAGGAGGGCCCAAGTATCGTTACTGGTCAGGAGACCACCGCCACCGCCGGAGTCACAGCCCAGGAGGGCTCAAGTATCGTAACTGGTCTGGAGACCACCACCAGAGTCATAGCCCAGGAGAGCCCAAGTATCGTTACTGGTCAGGAGGCCACCGCCGGAGTCACAGCCCAGGAGGGCTCAAGTATCGTAACTGGTCAGGAGACCACCGCCAGAGTCATAGCCCAGGAGGGCCCAAGTATCGTTACTAGTCAGGAGACCACCGCCACCCCCGGAGTCACAGCCCAGGAGGGCTCAAGTATCGTAACTGGTCAGGAGACCACCGCCATAGTCATAGCCCAGGAGGGCCCAAGTATCGTTACTGGTCAGGAGACCACCGCATCCGCCAGAGTCATAGCCCAGGAGGGCCCAAGTATTGTTACTGGTCAGGAGACCACCGCCACCGCCGGAGTCACAGCCCATGAGGGTCCAGAATCCCACAGCCCCGCTGGGCAATGATGGAACGTCAAGCCACACACCAACGTCCAGTTTGGAGTTCGTCATGCCACACACCAACGTCCAGTGTGGAGTTCGTTATGCCACACACCAATGTCCAGTGTGGAGTTCGTCATGCCACACACCAATGTCCAGTGTGGAGATCGTCATGCCACACACCAATATCCATACCAGAACCGCCATGGCAAAGCACCGCTGAACAAGGCCAAGACCGCCATGGTGAAGACCGCTGAACAGGGCAAAGACTGCCATGGCAAAGCACCGCTGAACAGTCCATAGCCAGCCATGGCAAAGCACCGCTGAACAAGGCCAAGACCGCCATGGTGAAGACCGCTGAACAGGGCAAAGACCGCCATGGTGAAGACTGCTGAACAGGGCAAAGACTGCGATGGCAAAGCACCGCTGAACAGTCCATAACCAGCCATGGCAAAGCACCGCTGAACAAGGCAAAGAACGCCATGGTGAAGACCGCTGAACAGGGCAAAGACTGCCATGGCAAAGCACCGCTGAACAGTCCATAGCCAGCCATGGCAAAGCACTGCTGAACAAGGCCAAGACTGCCATGGTGAAGACCGCTGAACAGGGCAAACACCGCCATGGTGAAGACCGCTAAACAGGGCAAAGACTGCCATGGCAAAGCACCGCTGAACAGTCCATAGCCAGCCATGGCAAAGCACCGCTGAACAAGGCCAAGACCGCCATGGTGAAGACCGCTGAACAGGGCAAAGACTGCCATGGCAAAGCACCGCTGAACAAGGCCAAGACCGCCATGGTGAAGACCGCTGAACAGGGCAAAGATCGCCATGGTGAAGACCGCTGAACAGGGCAAAGACTGCCATGGCAAAGCACCGCTGAACAAGGCCAAGACCGCCATGGTGAAGACCGCTGAACAGGGCAAAGACCGCCATGGTGAAGACCGCTGAACAGGGCAAAGACTGCCATGGCAAAGCACCGCTGTACAAGGCCAAGACCGCCATGGTGAAGACCGCTGAACAGGGCAAAGACTGCCATGGCAAAGCACCGCTGAACAAGGCCAAGACCGCCATGGTGAAGACCGCTGAACAGGGCAAAGACCGCCATGGTGAAGACCGCTGAACAGGGCAAAGACTGCCATGGCAAAGCACTGCTGAACAGGGCAAAGACCGTGTGGGTATGAATAGTCCGGCACCTCAGGCATCGTTCTACCATGTGCAGCTGGGACTTTGACAGGACATGTACTTTCACGGGGAGACTCATCCAGTCTGGGCACCAGTCCCACCCAGTACCAGATGAAAACTGCATCTACTTGCGAAGATGCATCTTTGCACTCCCCAGGATGGCACAGTGGGCAAGCCACCCACTGTAGAGACTTGAGAGACTGTGGCTTTGCACTCCCCAGGATGTAACAGTGGGCAAGCCACCCACTGTAGAGACTTGAGAGACTGTGGCTTTGCACTCCCCAGGATGTAACAGTGGGCAAGCCACCCACTTGTTAGACTTGAGAGACTGTGGCTTAGCACTCCCCAGGATGTAACAGTGGGCAAGCCACCCACTTGTGAGACTTGAGAGACTGTGGCTTTGCACTCCCCAGGATGGTACAGTGGGCAAGCCACCCACTGAAGTGACTTGAGAGACTGTGGCTTTGCACTCCCCAGGATACATCAATGGGCATGGAGCCCCGTCGTGGATCTGGCTTCGCATTCATCTGGCTGAGGTGCCCCCCCTTCCCTTCCCCCTGAGGTGCCTGTAGTGTTTCTATCTGATGCCCCGGCAGTGTTCTCTCGGATTTTGGTCAGGTATCTATTGTGGGCGTCGCCCATGCATTTTTGAACTGTTGGTGCACGGACATTGTTGTGTACATCTCTGCACTACTTCTTGTATTGTACATTTATTTTTGACAGATTTCGTGATATATATATCCGTATATTTTTTAATGAGTAGTATATTGGAACAATACAAAGTTTGACCGCTATTCGCTTTGTCTTTGCATTCTTCCGGGGGGATTGTGGGTTGATACTGTGACTTTTGTGAATGCATTGGTGTGTATGTTGTAATATGCGAGGGTGGGGGTGTTTGGTGGGTGTCCCCGTAACTTTTGCCTCCCCTGTGTCGTAGGTGCTGTACTCACCGGTATGTTCTGCGCCTATGTCGCTGTTGGTCGTAGATGAGCAGGAATGCAAGGGCAGGGAGTATTTGTAGTTTCGGATCCATGGTGTCCTCGTTCCTCGTGGGATGTGTTGAGGTGAGCGTTTTCCCATAGCAAAAGCTGTTTCCGCCGTGTTTTTATCCACTGTGAATCCGCCCCGGAAAAGGTGGCGGATTGGTGTGTTGTGATATTGTGGGCGGTACATTGTCTTCCGCCTGTCTGTTGGCGGTGACCGCTGCGCTGTTTGTCTGTACCGCCGTGGCGGCCGGTGTGTTAAAGTGGCTGTCTTAGTTGCCGGTTTCCACCAGGGTCATAATTCCCTTTTTTTGTCCGCCGGCCTGTTTGCGGTATTACCGCAGCTTTAACACGGTCCGCCAGGGTTGTAATGACCACCAGTGTGTTTTAGTGTAAGGTTGCGCCTCCGGTACAAAGCCTATACTAGACATCACACACACACCCTTGCACGAGAGAGAGAGAGAGAGAGAGAGAGAGAGAGAAAGAGAGAGACTGTGCCATATCTTAGTAGTTATGACACATTCTTCCTCTAATTCTACACAGCTCAGAAACAATGACTGATATGCAGAGTTGCATGAGTGTTTAGTAAATACCCCTTCGTGTGAAAGTCAAGGGTTCAGATTCTGCTGTTTCCATAGTCACATGTGAAGGTTTGCCCAAAGAAGGAATGGTAATTTTCAAATTGCATCAATATGTCTAAAATTGTGTCTGCTATTGGGAGAATAGGATTAGGCAAAAACGAATTTGTATTGATAAACCATATTGTTGTTATCCATCTCTGGAAATATCTGTTTTTATTATATGCAAGCCCTCAAAGCATCCAACAACTCTTTCTCTCCCAAGGCAGTTGCTGATTTATGATGATCTTTACATCCATCTCTTACGCTCTTAGTTGTGTTGGTAAACCTTGGAGATCTGTGTTGTGTTTACTCCATACATCTTTACTGGTAACATTGAGGTCTCCCTGCAGCACAGATACAAGTATTAGAGGATGAAAAATTACATTTGATGTGTCAATGTTCCCTATGCCCTTGGCTGCTGGAATTCGCACTTTGTAGTTTCTGTGTCCCTTATGTCCCGGGCCACTGGAACTCAGCAGCTTGGCATCCATATCCCACAGGAACATGTATTAGTCAGACCTGCTCATTAAGTTACCATCTGCTGCATACATTGATGATTTACAAATGATTTACAAAAAAAGTTTCTAGCTCAACTGGGTCCAAGCTGCAGTCCCTCATGTATTCCAGTGGAATCAGCTCCGGCTCAATGGCAAACCCTTTGCAAGGTTAACAGGCCATCTTTTAGCTGATGGTTGCTCTACCCAGGTGCTGAACTGGTACTAATGAGGTGACACTTTTACCCAGAAGTATTTGAAATTTGCATATTTCACTTTAAAGTAATTGCGCAAAATTTCTAGATATTTTTTTAATCTACACATAATTACGTGAAATGCGAATCCGTCATTTAGCGCTGCCCTTCAGTGAGAAATGTGTCCTTTGCTCAATTTTGAAGTCAAGGATGCATTTTCACTAATAATAGCGTGGAAAAATATTTGCCTTTATTAATAGCTAATCGTTTTCTAGTTGCTTGCATTGTTCTCGCTATAATTTTGCCACAAATGTTGCATAAATGCATGATGTGGCATAATGAATTTTTCTTAGCAAGTGTTGGAAATGGCCTTTCTGCAGGGTCACCGCCAAACTTTTTGCCTTCCTCCTCTCTTTTTCTGACCTCATTTTTGCAGGCTTTAGGACTCTGTGCACTTTACCACTGCTAACCAGCGCTAAAGTGCATATGCTCTCTCCTTAAAACATGGTGACATTGGCTCATACCCCAATTGGCTTATTTAATTTACTTGTAAGTCCCTAGTCAAGTGCACTGCATGTGCCCAGGGCCTGTAAATTAAATGCTACTGGTGGGCTGCAGCACTGGTTGTGCCACCCACATAAGTAGAACCCTAACCACGTCTCAGGCCTGCCACTGCCGTGCCTGTGTGTGCAGCTTCACTGCCACTTCGACTTTGCATTTAAAAGTACTTGCCAAGCCTAAAACTCACCTTTTTCTACATATACGTCACCCCCAAGGTCTGCCCTAGGTAACCCATAGGACAGGGTGCTGTGTAGGCAAAAGGCAGGATATGTACCTGTGTAGTTTACATGTCCTGGTAGTGTAAAACCCCTAAATTCTTTTTTACACTGCTCTGAGGCCTGCTCCCTTCATAAGCTAACATTGGGGCTACCCTGATATACTGTTTGAGTGGGAGCTGCTGATCTGAAAGGAGTAGGAAGGTCGTATTTAGTATGGCCAGAATGGTGATACAAAATCCTGCCAACTGGTGAAGTTGGATTTAATATTACTATTTTAGAAATGCCACTTTTAGAAAGTGAGCATTTCTCTGCACTTAAATCCTTCTGTGCCTTGCAATCCACTTCTGGCTGGGTTCACCTGAGAGCTCCCTTGTGCATTCACCCAGGCACACCACAAACATGGGATACTCAGCCTCACTTGCATACATCTGCATTTTGAATGGGTCTTCCTGGGCTGGGCGGGTGGAGGGCCTGACACTGACATGTCAAAAGACAGTAGCCTGCCCTCACACAAAGGACTGCCACACCCCCTACTGGGACCCTGGTAGACAGGATTGAACTGAAAGGGGACCTTGTGCACTTCTAAGCCACTTTTTGAAGTCTCCCCCACTTCAAAGGCACATTTGGGTATTTAAACAGGGCCTCTGCCCAAGGTTCCCACCCATCAGCCCAGTGCGAAAGGTGCAGCAGTCTTGTTCCCGGCTCATAACTGAGCCAGAGGCAATGCTACTGCACGCAGGGTGCACCAGCACGTTGAAATGCGCACTATCTGCACAGCAGACAGTGCGCATTTCAAGGGTGCTGGGCAGGGGGAACCCATGCCATGGGATGGGCAGTGCAGGGGCACCCTGGGCACCCCTGCACTTGTTCTCCACCAGCCTTTTCATGGTGATCAGACCGCCATAAAAAGGCTGGCAGAGAACAAGGTTGTAATAAGCAGGGCGGTGCTGAATTTGGCGCCGCAGTGGCTGATTACAACCAGGACGTCCGTCAGCCCATCGGAATCACTGATCCTGACTGGGACAGTGGTAGTTTGGTGGGTCTTCCTGCCAACCTCGTAATGTGGTGCTCAGACTGCCACGGCCGCAGCGGTCCGACCACCACCGCGAGGATGGCGGACTTTGGATCGTCAGCCCCGTAATAAGGCCTTTAGGGGGTTATTACAACTGTGGAGGAGGTGTTAATCCGTCCCAAAAGTGACGGTAAAGTGACGGATATACATCAGCCATATTACGAGTTCCATAGGATATAATGGACTCGTAATACGTCTGGTGGTATATCCGTCACATTACCATCACTTTTGGGACGGATTAACACCTCCTCCAAAGTTGTAATAACCCCCTTAGTCTTTTCATGCACTGGTTGCATTGGCCAGTTACTTTTCTTAATAATTCTTCGAATTTCCAAATTAGAGGAAATATAAGATCTGGAGAATAAATGTAAGTATATCATACTGTAAATTAGTAATTTCTCCCCCCAGCCACTGCCCAGCTCCTGCCCTCAGGGAAGCACCCGGCAGAGTTAGAATAGTAAATGTGGACCCCCTGCTAATGTCCACCACCTGCCCTGAGGTAAGCAACTGGCGGAGTTAGAATAGTAAATTTGCCCCCCGCCACTGTCCAGCACCTGCCCTGAAGTAAGCACCGGGAGGAGTTAGAATAGTAAATTTGGCACCCCAGCCACTGTCCAGCACTAGTCCCAAGGTAAGCAACCGGTGTAGTTAGAATAAGTTTGACACCCAAACCACGGTCCACCACCTACCCTGAGGGGAGCATCTGGTGGAATTAGAATAGTAATTTTGCCCACCACCACTGTCCAGCACCTGCCCTGAGGTAAGCACCTGGTGAAGTTAGAATAGTAATTTTGCCCCACAGGCTCTGTCAAGCACCTGCCCTGAGGTAAGCACTCGGCGAAGTTAGAATAATAGATTAGGCCCCCAGCCACTATCCAGCATCAGTCCTGAGTTAAAGCTCCAGTTTAATTTTGAATTTGATTTTAGAATTAAATGATGTTGATACTAAATTGGTCCCCCCCCAGTCAATCTCCTCAAAATAAAGTCTACAGATAATCGGCAAATAGTCTGTGAAATTTGCAAAAAGAAGATGTCATTCATATATGTGATTGGGATTTATTTGGTTACTTCTAAAGGTGCTTATTGTAACCATTGCACTTACATTATCAGATAGATGGCACTGTGTAAACAGCTGTCACTGGTCTCTTCCTCTTTCTGAAGTGTGTGGTCCCAAGCGAAGTCAGTGTATCACTGAGCTAGAAAAACAGCCATTTTTATTGGTGACAAGCTGCACAAATAGTTAAAATAGAGGAAGAACAACAATACTGATGAAAATAAAATGAATGTGCTAAGTTGGTTGTTAGTTGCATAACAATATCATTTTAATTAAGGTTTTCATGTGAAGTATGTTTAGGAAAATGTTACTGTACACTTGCAAATCACATACTTTACTTCAAATTAATTATATTTTATTTTTTTCACAAGTAATCCATAAATTTTCATATATTTTAAAAGTGCGTCATAAAGGTATTCATGATATTGGTATGCATGGTAATGGTATGCGTGGTAAAGGTCATTATAATGTACCTCTATGTATATGCGTGATAGTGGCATGCGTGGCAATCCTTTCATTGCACTGGTAGGTTTGTTGTAGAGACGCGGTGTAAAGGCAAGCGTGATAATGGCATGCATAGTTCCATAATACATCCAGTGCTTTCTATTTTTACATTTTACAATACTTTTTTTAGTAGATACTATTTAGTATAATTTAATATAGGGTTATATTTTATAGTACAATTTAATTTCTACTTGACATATACACTCATATTTGTTCAATACATTGTTTAACAGTTTTTAAGCATTTTAATACATTTTTATTTGCATTTTTTAATGCTTTTTGATAGGATTTGTGACCTTTCCATTGATTCCAATAGGAAGAAAGTGGCAGAATGAATCCTACCCTGTGCATTTATTTGCCATAAATACGCACGGCAGGATTCATTATTATTTTTATTTTTGCCGGGGCCGTAGGGGGAACCTCAAGGTCCTTGTGGTCCCAGCCGGCTCCCCACTTCCTACAGGAGCTGGCATTGATCCCACACACACGGAACTGCTGGGAATGCAGCTCCAGCATGTGGGAGCAATATTTTCATCTCTTTCCGTGCCTGCATGTTAGTGGGCAGGGAAACAGATGAAAAATTTGCTTTCAGCAAGTGGGAGCATTTCTAAAGCTCCCACTTGCTGAAACAGAATGCTTGATTTTGCTTGGCAAGAGCTGGGACAGCTCCCACCATGCAAAAGGGAGGTGGCAGTCCCCTTGGTCATTAAGGGCTCCAAGAGGGAGCCACGCAGCACTCCTCCTTCAGTTTGCATGGGCCGGCCCAGGGGAGGCGGTAACCCCTGGAGCCGTATATGGCCTGAGAGGGTGGTGGCCCCTGTCCCATTTTTAATTATGTATTTGGTCTCAGGGAGATGGTGGTCCCTGGGGTTCGGTGGTCAGCATGGCCCCCTTACTTATTTTCTAATTTAGCCCCAGGGAGGTGGTGGTCCCCCGGGGCATATTAAAGCCCCAGGAGGGTGTTTCAGCACTGCCCCCTCCTTCTTTTAAATAACAACCCGTGGAGCTGGTGGTCCCCCAGTCATGTGAGAGCTCATTGGACGGGGGTCTGCAAAGCCCCCTGCAAGATTTTAATAAAGCTCAGGGAAGTGGTGGTCCCTGGGGCTCAAAGGAGCCCGAGGAGAGAGGCCCTGTGTCCCCTGCTTTTTTTTATATGCCCCCGAGACCTGACCCACCCGGGAGCTAAATTGTTAACAAGCACAGGAGACCATACTTGTTTGTTTTTTAATTTGTGCCAAATTCTTTAATCTGCAGCTATTTTCAGCAAACATTAAAAACTAAAATGCTTTTTTGCCCTGGCGGGGGCCAGGGACGCCCCAGCATCAAGGTTAGAGGGTCAGGGTATTCCTACCCTGCCCTCTTTTCTTATATTTTAATATTTTATCTTTTTGTTTGAGACTCGGCTAAATCCAAGTCCCAAAATAACTGCCAACACTTCCTGGCTGAAGTGTTCACAGCCAATCAGATCTCTGCTCAAGATCGTGAGGATTTGCAAATGGTTCACGCATTGAGATAAATAATTTTGTTTTTCTTTTAATATCTAAAAAACTACTTCACAGATTTACACCAAATAACAAAAAGGTCACTTTCTGGACAAAGAGCTACCTTCCTGCCAAATTTGGTGTAATTCTGTGCAGTGGTGCGGCTAAAATATTAAAAGAAAACCAAATTTGTATATCTTGAGGCACAAACGCTTTGCGACTCCTCTCTTGCGCAGAGATCTGATCTGCTGCCAACACTTCAGCCAGGAAGTGTTGGCAGCCATTTTGAGACTCGACTTCAGCCTAGTCTCAAAAACAAATGTAAGAAAAAAGAAAAGGGGGCAGGGTATGTTTACCCTAAGCCCCTAGCCTTGATACAGGGGTTCAGTGCTAGGGAATTATTTTTTTTTTTTTTTATTCATGGCAACATTTGCAAATATTCGTGAATTTTACTATGAATTAAAAAAAAAATGGCAACTCGGTTTCCAGTGCTTGCATTTAATTTTGCCCCTGGGTGGGCCAGGTCTCGTGGCATGTGGGCTTATAAAAAAAATGAGGAGGGGCATAAGGGGTCTTCCTCCTAGGGCTATCAAAAGCCCAAGGGACTACCACCTGCAAAACAAAATGTGGAGGGGCGCGTGGACAACTCTGGGCCCCCGGGAACTTCACCTCCCCAGGGCAAGAGCTAACAGAAATGGGGCATGTGGCCCCCCGGCCCCAGGGACTGCCACCTTCCCAGGGCTAGAAAATAAAATTATTAGGGGGGCCTTGGAACCACCCTGGGCCCTGGGGACAACTACCTCTCGGGGTATAAAGTTTTAAATAGTCAGGGACTACAATAAAATTAAAGGACGGGGTCCTTGCAGACCATCAACTGATAGCTCCTGCCAAGCAAAAGCAAACACTCCGCTTTTAGCAAGCTGGAGCCTTAAAAATGCTCCCACTCGCTGAAAGCGGAGTTTTCATCTCTTCCCTAACCGCTGATGTGGGCCAGGTAAAGAGATGAAAACATTGCTATCGCACACAGGGGTTTGCTATTTGTAGCAGCTCCCTGCATGGGGGAGTAATGCTGCCTCCCACAGGAGACATGCAAAAAACATTAAGATTAAGAATCTGTAGCAGAAACTATAATCAGCAAAAGAGATGTACCATTTGTCTGCAAGTAGATAACAAAAAATATCTTTGGATCACAAAATGTATAAGTTCAGATGGCAATGGCTACTGGTGCCTGACTTTTTACTGTGATTGTGATTTGAGTGTAAATTCCTGATTTTTTTTACTCCATGTAAATTTCTCTTGTTTTTACATGGAGTATTGCACACAGGGAAAACATACCCAAAGTGGAGGAAACATGCATGTTTACTTGCCACCTGTTATCCTACATTCTAAAATCCAGGACCCAAAATTGCCTGGAAAAAGACACTTATGGTAAATACAGCAAGAAAGATTTCTCCTATGTGATTTTACTGGTCACAATTCCCATCAACCACGGAATGAGGGATTATTTGCTTGACTTGTAGCATTGGTGTAACCCATTCCATACTCACTTAGACCATGTGCTGTGCTGAGGGTGGCCCCTGAACCTCCCTATGGGGGCTGCAGTGACCTTTGTTATGCCACTGGCTTGTAGATCGTTTGAGGAACCAGTAACATAAACAAGTCAGATTTGCATCTATGCAAATCAAAATCCACTATTATGACAATGATGAAATCGATGGTAACTAAATCCAGGTGCAGCTGCAGGCTGAAGGAGTCTTTGGAAAGCATACCTGCTCACAACAAACACACAGGCACCGGAGTGAGAGCTGCACTGGTGTGTGAGGTCCTCCAAAGATCTTCAGGAAGAAGCGCAGAATATGGATCATTTGTATGCAAAAGAATACTTGATCATCACATGTATAGTGAATGTGATTGGAATACTTGCCAGTGGGCTCAATGTGACTATTAATCTAACTGACCTGGCTAGGGGCAGGAGCCTGAACAGCTGTCATCTCATCATAGTGACTCTGGGGATCTCAGGTACTTGCTTTCAGTGTACCTGCATAGTGCATGCTTATATGCATTTCAAAATGCTGGCTGGCGAAACCATGGATTACCCTTTTCTAATCACACTTCAGCTCCTGACCTGGTCGGGTTCTTGCAGCTTCTGGTTCACCTCCTGTCTCTGTGTCTTCTACTGCGTGAAGATCGTGGACTTCACCCACCCCCTCTTCTTCTGCTTAAAACACAGGATCTCTAAGATGGTGCCCTGGCTGCTCTTGGCATCCGTTGTGAGCACGTTGGTCCTCAGTATTCCCTCATACTGGGATTTACACAAAATAAACCCTCAAAATCAAAATAATACAACCACAAATTCTACTCTTATTATTGGGCAAACCATTTTTCATAGTTTGCATGAAGTTTTAGTTAAACTTTTCGGCCATAGCCTGCCCATTCTGCTTAATATGTCTTCCATCACACTCATCCTCATATCCCTCGGCAGACATGTCCGCCGTATGAAGGAGAATGCCAGAGGATTCAGTCAGCCCCGGCTGGAGGCTCACTTTAGAGCCGCCAGAATGGTCGGATTCCTCCTTCTGGACTATATTCTAATTTTTCTGGCAATGTGTGCCACAACGTTCACAACTTCACCTTTGTTTGGGTTAATTTGCCAAATAGTCATTGTCTCCTCTATGCCAGCACAGAACATTATCCTGATTCTGAAAACCACCAAACTGAAGCAAGTGCTCTGCAAGATGCTCAGACCCTGGAGGAAGTGAGGCGTTCCCCGTGGGAGGGCATCACGGAGGTACCCAATGATATCCTTCCAACCTTATCTTCTGCGGCAAAACAGACATTGCATTCTCTTCGATTCTATTGAGTAATCTTTTTTTTGAAGAGCAACTTTTAATGTGCTGTGATGAAAATATGTGTATCTTATCTTAGTACTCCGAATCAGAATTGTGGACATTGTTCAGTTACTTCTGCTGTTAAAGTAACACTTGCGTGGACAATTCTATATGTTATGTTATGCATTGTATTATTCATTCTTAATTCATTTGTATAATTTTGTAATAGGAAAGGAACTGTGGAAAATGTAGTTTGTAGAATATCTGATATGAAATCTTGACATTCAATAATGTGTAAGCATTTGGAACTTCTATTTCATGCAAAACATAAAATATAAAAAATAAATTCTGCAAATGCATCCTCATTTTTGACTGTTTTTACATTGGCGATTCGAGAGTTCTAAGTGTGCATGTCAGTTTGGCCAGCCTTGGACGGATCGCCAAACTGACATGCGCACTTAGACGTGCACCACCACTCCTCCTCCACTTACTGACAAGGAGGAGGCTGGCCCTGCCCCACCTTTCAAAAGCAGAAAAATAAAGGTATAATAAAATGCTTTTATTATCACTTTTTTTCTGCTTTCACCAGCGGGGCAACGCTCCTCTGCCACAGCAGAGGGGCCGCCCATGACTGTAAGGCATGCCTTTTGTCAGTAATTTGAAATTGTTGCTGGCAGACAGCCACTGGTGTCAGCTTTATAAACTGCATTACTTTGCCAGGTTGCTGGTTGTGGCCTAACAGTTACAAACTTAAACTCTCACTTTCATGGTTAAGATTTTGAATCCTCCTGTCTTTAAGAACCTGTGGCTTCTTAAAGTATGTTCCATTACAAGGAATGTTGTCAACATTGCACTGATATTTTGTTTGCTACTGGGAGCATAGTTGATTGAGTTACGACAGACTTTATTGATAAGCAAATATTTGTATCTTTTAATGTGGAAAAATTTGTTTTTTATTTATGCTAGGCAGCAACAAACAAAGCGACTTTCATATAGAGTGCTTTAATCCTTAAAGGTCAAATGCTGGTTGTGGTCTAATGGTTACATTCGAATACTCCTAGTTTCCTGTTGCCTTAGTCATGTTTCAAACATGCACAATTAAAAATATTCCTTTTCATATTATTATAATACATCTAAAATTGTGTTTGTTATCGGGGGTACAGTAGGGTTATGCAAAAAATAAATTTAATTGATAAACAACAATTTTAATTGTGATTCCTTGTGGAAATATTTGTCTAAAATAAATGCCAGACCCCAATGATCGAAACTACTTTAACGTGAAATTATTTCTTTCACAAAGTTTGACTGCTGATTTTGGCCTATCGATGACAATACAAGACTATTAGGGGCAGATTTACTTATATTTTGCTCGATGTTTGCACCACAAAAGTGGTGTAAATATAAATCAGTACAAAATGTTTATTTTGAATTATTTTTCAGAGAAACATTGTTTTCTGCTAGAACGGTGCCATAAAGTAGCACAAAGCAGTTTTTAGCACTGGTTTGCATTACTTTGAATGGGTGGTTGCTCAATTGGAGGTTCATGGGCATTCCCATGCAACCACCCATCTATTAACACTATTAAATAGAGTTTTGCTCCATAAATGAACACCTTATTGAAACTAGCGTTATCTTTGAGAAAAGCTTTTATTTCTGCTAGCTTTCTGACTTTGCCTATTTGTTGCACTGCACAATACACTCCCAAAGGGGGAATAGTTTTAAAGTTGTTTAGGCATAGTGTATTTTAGTGTAAGGTTACGCCTCCAGTACAAAGCCTATGCTAGACATCACACACACACACACCCTTGCACGAGAGAGAGAGAGACTGTGCCATATCTTAGTAGTTATGGCACGTTCTTCCTCTCATTCAACACAGCTCAGACACAATGACTGATATGCAGAGTTGCATGAGTTTTTAGTAAATACCCCTTCGTTTGAAGGTCAAGGGTTCAGATTCTGCTGTTTCCATAGTCACATGTCAAGGTTTGCCCAAAGAAGGAATGGTAATTTTCAAATTGTATCAATACGTCAAAAATTGTGTCTGCTATTGGGAGAATAGGATTAGGAAAAAACGATTATATTGTTATCAATCTCTGGAAATATCTGTTTTTATTATATGCAAGCCCTCAAAGCATCCAACAACTCTTTCTCTCCCAAGGCAGTTGCTGATTTATGATGATCTTTACATCCATCTCTTACGCTCTTAGTTGTGTTGGTAAACCTTGGAGATCTGTGTTGTGTTTACTCCATACATCTTTACTGGTAACATTGAGGTCTCCCTGCAGCACAGATACAAGCATTAGATGATGAAAAATTACATTTGATGTGTCAATGTTCCCTATGCCCTTGGCTGCTGGAATTCGCACTTTGGTGTTTCTGTGTCCCTTATGTCCCGGGCCACTGGAACTCAGCAGTTTGGCATCCATATTCCACAGGAACATGTATTAGTCAGACTTGCTGCATAAATTACCATCTGCTGCATACATTGATGATTTACAAATGATTTACAAAAAAAGTTTCTAGCTCAACTGGATCAAAGCTGCAGTCCCTCATGTATTCCAGTGGAATCGGTTCCGGCTCAATGGCAAACCCTTTGCAAGGTTAACAGGCCATCTTTTAGCTGATGGTTGCTCTACTGGTACTAATGAGGTGACACTACTACCCAGAAGTGTTTGAAATTTGCATATTTCGCTTTAAAGTAAGTGCGCAAAATTTCTAGAGATTTTTTAAATCTACACATAATTACGTGAAATGCGAATCCGTCATTTAGCGCTGCCCTTCAGTGAGAATTGTGTCCTTTGCTCAATTTTGAAGTCAAGGATGCATTTTCAGTAATAATAGCGTGGAAAAATATTAGCCTTTATTATTAGCTAATCGTTTTCTAGCTGTTTGCATTGTTCTCGCTATAATTTTGCCACAAATGTTGCATAAATGCACGATGTGGCATAATGAATTTTTCTTAGCAAGTGTTGGAAATGGCCTTTCTGCAGGGTCACCCCCAAACTTTTTGCCTTCCTCCTCCTCTTTTTCTGACCTCATGTTTGCTGGCTTTAGGACTCTGCGCACTTTACAACTGCTAACCAGTGCTAAAGTGAATATGCTCTCTCCTTAAAACATGGTGACATTGGCTCATACCCCAATTGGCTTATTTAATTTACTCGTAAGTCCCTAGTCAAGTGCACTGCATGTGCCCAGGGCCTGTAAATTAAATGCTACTAGTGGGCTGCAGCACTGGTTGTGCCACCCACATAAGTAGACCCCTAACCATGTCTCAGGCCTGCCACTGCAGTGCCTGTGTGTGCAGCTTCACTGCCACTTCGACTTGGCATTTAAAAGTACTTGCCAAGCCTAAAACTCCCCTTTTTCCACATATACGTCACCCCTAAGGTATGCCCTAGGTAACCCATAGGACAGGGTGCTGTGTAGGCAAAAGGCAGGATATGTACCTGTGTAGTTTACATGTCCTGGTAGTGTAAAACCCCTAAATTCTTTTTTTACACTGCTCTGAGGCCTGCTCCCTTCATAGGCTAACATTGGGGCTACCCTCATATACTGTTTGAGTGGTAGTTGCTGATCTGAAAGGAGTAGGAAGGTCATATTTAGCATGGCCAGAATGGTGATACAAAATCCTGCCAACTGGTGAAGTTGGATTTAATATTACTATTTTAGAAATGCCACTAAATGAGCATTTCTCTGCACTTAAATCCTTCTGTGCTTTGCAATCCACTTCTGGCTGGGTTCAGCTGACAGCTCCCTTGTGCATTCACCCAGGCACACCCCAAACACGGGATACTCAGCCTCACTTGCATACATCTGCATTTTGAATGGGTCTTCCTGGGCTGGGCGGGTGGAGGGACTGACACTCACATGTCAAAAGACAGTAGCCTGCCCTCACACAAAGGGCTGCCACACCCCCTACTGGGACCCTGGTAGACAGGATTGAACTGAAAGGGGACCTTGTGCACTTCTAAGCCACTCTTTGAAGTCTCCCCCACTTCAAAGGCACATTTGGGTATTTAAACAGGGCCTCTGCCCAAGGTTCCCACCCATCAGCCCAGTGCGAAAGGTGCAGCAGTCTTGTTCCCGGCTCATAACTGAGCCAGAGGCAATGCTACTGCACGCAGGGTGCACCAGCACCATTGAAATGCGCACTATCTGCACAGCAGACAGTGCGCATTTCAAGGGTGCTGGGCAGGGGGAACCCATGCCATGGGATGGGCAGTGCAGGGGCACCCTGGGCACCCCTGCACTTGTTCTCCACCAGCCTTTTCATGGTGATCAGACCACCATAAAAAAGGCTGGCAGAGAACAAGGTTGTAATAAGCAGGGCGGTGCTGAGTTTGGCACCACAGTGGCTGATTACAACCAGGACAGCCGTCAGCCGATCGGGATCACTGATCCTGGCGGGGACAGTGGTAGGTTGGCGGGTCTGCCTGCCAACCTCGTAATGTGGTGCTTAGACTGCCACGGCCGCAGCGGTCCGACCACCACCGAGAGGATGGCGGACTTTGGATCGTCGGCCTCGTAATAAGGCCTTTAGTCTGCACTGGTTGTATTGGCCAGTTACTTTTCTTAATAATTCTTAGAATTTCCAAATTAGAGGAAATATAAGATCTGGAGAATAAATGTAAGTATATCATACTGTAAATTTGTAATTTCTCCCCCCAGCCACTGCCCAGCCCCTGCCCTCAGGGAAGCACCCGGTGGAGTTAGAATAGTAAATGTGGACCCCCTGCTACTGTCCACCACCTGCCCTGAGGTAAGCAACTGGCGGAGTTAGAATAGTAAATTTGCCCCCCCGCCACTGTCCAGCACCTGCCCTTAAGTAAGCACTGGGCGGAGTTAGAATAGTAAATTTGCCACCCCAGCCACTGTCCAGCACTAGTCCCAAGGTAAGCACCCGGCGTAGTTAGAATAAGTTTGACACCCAAGCCACAGTCCACCACCTACCCTGAGGGGAGCATCCGGTGGAGTTAGAATAGTAATTTTGCCCACCACCACTGTCCAGCACCTGCCCTGAGGTAAGCACCTGGTGAAGTTAGAATAGTAATTTTGCCCCGCAGGCTCTGTCAAGCACCTGCCCTGAGGTAAGCACCCGGAGAAGTTAGAATAGTAGATTTGGCCCTCAGCCACTATCCAGCATCTGTCCTGAGTTAAAGCTCCAGTTTAATTTTGAATTTGATTTTAGAATTAAATGATGTTGATACTAAATTGGTCACCCCCCAGTCAATCTCCTCAAAATAAAGTCTGCAGTTAATCGGCAAATAGGTGGTCATTACGACCTCAACGGTCTTTTCCGAAGACCGCCGAGGGACCGCCGTACGGAAGACTGCCAGTGCTGGCGGTCTTCCGCACGGGCCATTATGACCGTTGGCAGCGCTCCGTCCTTTTACGGACGGAGAGCCGCCAACAGCCATACTGGCAGCAGGTGGGGAAGTGGAGGTAGCTCCACCTCCACCGCCACGCCAACAGAACACCGCCCAGCGAATCACGTCCTGTGATTCGCTGTGGCGGTGTTCTGTTGGTGTGGCGGTGTCGGCGGAGCTTCCCCCATGGGTCCCGTTCCCTCCCGGAGGATCACCGGAACAGGTAAGGTGATCGTCCGTTAGGGAAGGGGGGTGGGGGGTGTTGTGTGCATGCATGGGGGTGTGCGTGTGTGTATGTTGAGGGGGCGTGTGAGTGCGTGCATGAATGCGGGGGTGGTGTGTGTATGTGAATGAGTGCGTGCATGAATGCGGGTGGTGTGTGTATGTGAATGAGTGCATGTATGCCTGCGTGCGTGTATGTGTGTAGAAATGTTGGGGATCGGGGTGGGGAGGGAGGTCCTGCCACCTTTGGGGGGTGGCAGGGGTGGTGGGGGGGTAGGGGAGGGAGTCAGGGTGGGGGGTGGCGGGTGGGGGTGACCCCTATCAGTGCCAGGGAAGGAATTCCCTGGCACTGATAGAGCTTACCGCCATGGATTTCATGGCGGTCCCAAACCGCATGAAATCCATGGCAGTAAGCCGGGTCAGGCGGGTTGTGATACCGCCGGCGGTATAGTGACGACCGCCGGGCTGAAGACCCAGGTCTCCAGCCCGGCGGGCGGAACGGTGAAGTGGCACCGCCATGGTCAAAATCTCATTTTTTAGACCGCCAGCCTGTTGGCGGTCTTACCGCCGCTTCACTGCCGTCCGCCAGGGTCGAAATGACCCCCATAGTCTGTGAAATTTGTAAAAAGAAAATGTCATTCATATATGTGATTGGGATTTATTTGGTTACTTCTAAAGGTGCTTATTGTAACCATTGCACTTACATTATCAGATAGATGGCACTGTGTGAACAGCTGTCACTGGTCTCTTCCTCTTTCTGAAGCGTGTGTTCCCAAGCGAAGTCAGTGTATCACTGAGCTAGAAAAACAGCCATTTTTATTGGTGACAAGCTGCACAGATAGGTAAAATAGAGGAAGAACAACAATACTGATGAAAATAAAATGAATGTGCTAAGTTGGTTGTTAGTTGCATAACAATATCATTTTAATTAAGGTTTTCATGTGAAGTATGTTTAGGAAAATGTTACTGTACACTTGCAAATCACATACATTACTTCAAATTAATTATATTTTATTTTTTTCACCAGTAATCCTTACATTTTCATATATTTTAAAAGTGCGTCATAAAGGTATACATGATATTGGTATGCATGGTAATGGTATGCGTGGTAAAGGTCATTATAATGTACCTCTATGTATATGCGTGATAGTGACATGCGTGGCAATCCTTGCATTGCACTGGTAGGTTTGTTGTAGAGACGCGGTGTAAAGGCAAGCGTTATAATGGCACACATGGTTCCATAATACATCCAGTGCTTTCTATTTTTAGATTTTACAATACTTTTTTTAGTAGATACTATTTAGTATAATTTAATATAGGGTTATATTTTATAGTACAATTTAATTTCTACTTGACATCTACACTCATATTTGTTCAATACATTGTTTAACAGTTTTTAAGCATTTTAATACATTTTTACTTGCATTTTTTAATGCTTTTTGATAGGATTTGTGACCTTTCCATTGATTCCAATAGGAAGACAGTTTTTTTTCTTCTTTGTGGCAGAATGAATCCTACCCTGTGCATTTATTTGCCATAAATACGCACGGCAGGATTCATTATTATTTTTATTTTTGAGGGGAACATAGGGGGAACCTCAAGGTCCTTGCGGTCCCAGCCAGCTCCCCACTTCCTACAGGAGCTGGTATTGATGCCACACACAGGGAACTGCTGGAAATGCAGCTCCAGCATGTGGGAGCAATATTTTCATCTCTTTCCATGCCTGCATGTTAGTGGGAAGGGAAACAGATGAAAAATCCGCTTTCAGTAAGTGGGAGCATTTCTAAAGCTCCCACTTGCTGAAACAGAGTGCTTGATTTTGCTTGGCAAGAGCTGTGACAGCTCCCACCATGCAAAAGGGAGGTGGCAGTCCCCTTGGTCATTAAGGGCTCCAAGAAGGGGGCCACGCAGCACCCCTCCTTCAGTTTGCATGGGCCGGCCCAGGGGAGGTGGTAGCCCCTGGAGCCGTATATGGCCTGAGAGGGTGGTGGCCCCTGTCCCATTTTTTATTATGTATTTGGTCTCAGGGAGATGGTGGTCCCTGAGGTTTGGTGGTCAGCATGGCCCCCTTACTTATTTTCTAATTTAGCCCCAGGGAGGTGGTGGTCCCCCGGGACCAATTTTAAAGCCCCAGGAGGGGGTTTCAGCACTGCCCCCTCCTTCTTTTAAATAACAACCCGTGGAGCTGGTGGTCCCCAGGTCATGTGAGACCTCATTGGAGGGGGGGGTCTGCAAAGCCCCCTGCAAGATTTTAATAAAGCTCAGGGAAGTGGTGGTCCCTGGGGCTCAAAGGAGCATGGGAAGGGAGGCCCTGTGTCCCCTGCTTTTTTTTATATGCCCCCGAGACCTGACCCACCCGGGAGCTAAATTGTTAACAAGCACAGGAGACCATACTTGTTTGTTTTTTAATTTGTGCCAAATTCTTTGATCTGCAGCTATTTTCGGCAAACATTAAAAACAAAATGCTTTTTTGCCCTGGCGGGGGCCCAGGGAGGCCCCAGCATCAAGGTTAGAGGGTCAGGGTATTCCTACCCTGCCCTCTTTTCTTATATTTTTATATTTTATCTTTTTGTTTGAGACTCAGCTAAATCCAAGTCCCAAAATAACTGCCAACACTTCCTGGCTGAAGTGTTCACAGCCAATCAGATCTCTGCTCAAGATCGTGAGGATTTGCAAAGGGTTCACGCATTGAGATAAACAATTGTGTTTTTCTTTTAATATCTAAAAAACTACTTCACAGATTTACACTAAATAACAAAAAGTTCACTTTCTGGACAAAGAGCTACCTTCCTGCCAAATTTGGTGTAATTCTGTGCAGTGATTCGGCTAAAATATTAAAAGAAAACCAAATTTGTATATCTTGAGGCACAAACGCTTCGTGACTCCTCTCTTGCGCAGAGATCTGATCAGCTGCCAACACTTCAGCCAGGCCCAACATGCCCCCCATCCCCGCCATGCCCCCCGCCAGGCCCCCCGCCAGGCCCAACATGCCCCCCATCCCCGCCATGCCCCCCGCCATGCCCCCCGCCAGGCCCAACATGCCCCCCCATCCCCGCCATGCCCCCCGCCAGGCCCCCCGCCAGGCCCAACATGCCCCCCATCCCCGCCATGCCCCCCGCCAGGCCCAACATGCCCCCCATCCCCGCCATGCCCCCCGCCATGCCCCCGCCAGGCCCAACATGCCCCCCATCCCCGCCATGCCCCCCGCCAGGCCCCCCGCCAGGCCCAACATGCCCCCCATCCCCGCCATGCCCCCCGCCATGCCCCCCGCCAGGCCCAACATGCCCCCCATCCCCGCCATGCCCCCCGCCATGCCCCCCGCCAGGCCCAACATGCCCCCCATCCCCGCCATGCCCCCGCCATGCCCCCCGCCAGGCCCAACATGCCCCCCATCCCCGCCATGCCCCCCGCCATGCCCCCCGCCAGGCCCAACATGCCCCCCATCCCCGCCATGCCCCCCGCCAGGCCCCCCGCCAGGCCCCCAAGCCAGCCAGTGGCCCCAAATCCATATTGAATTAAACTCACTTGTTGGTCTGGAGGACCGTAGAGTAGCGCATACTGCGGGAGGACCCCATCCACAAGTTTCTCCAACTCTTCTCCAGTGAAGGCAGGGGCCCTTTCCCCAGGCGCAGCAGCCATTGTCCCTTCCAGACCGAGGTCACAGCAACACTTGCAGTATAGGTCCTCTCCTGTGAAAGTTCAAGTCGCGAGTGAATAAGTAGATAGAAAATGGCGGTCACGCCCACGGCGGTGCGTACCGCGGCGGTGCGTACCGCCACCCGCCGGCGCCCTTCGCCATTGGCTCCTGAAACCCATAGGCTTCAATGTTAACCAATGCGGCTTCGCGCCGCGGTCTTCGACCGCCTACCACCACGGTGTGCCACGCCAGCGCATTGACCTCACATCCCATTGTCACACTTCACAGGTCAGGCAGCCGCCATTGCGAGGGTCCACATGGCTCAATTTCAACTGCGTCACACAGGCCTAGGCCTTGCATAGCCACTCATACAGGCCATTCACTGCATAGAGAATCGTTTACTGTGCAAGCTGTGAGTACGTACCTGTGGGTTGCTTGACTGTGTGCTCCATGTTGTCCTTCCTAGGCACCGTCCGCTGGGTTTGGCGAGGAGAAGGAGGAATCCTCCCGTGTACAGACCGCTGGTGGACCTGTCGACAATGGAAGCACGCCACATTATCCTGACCTACCGGCTTGACCGTGCCACTATACATGAACTGTGTGCCCAGCTGGAGCCCGGCCTGATGTCCCCCATCCGCCAACCCACAGGGATTCCCCCTCTGGTGCAGGTCCTGTCAGTACTCCATTTCTTGGCAAGTGGGTCATTTCAGACAACAGTGGGAATTGCTTCTGGGATGTCTCAGCCCATGTTTTCGAAGGTGTTATCTGCCCTGATGAAATACATGAGGAGCTACATCCTTTTCCCTGAGGTGGGCGAATTGGCTACAGTGAAGGGTGATTTCTATGCCCTTGGACATATTCCCAACGTCATTGGTGCCATTGATGGGACCCATGTGGCTTTGGTTCCCCCAAGAGACAGGGAGCAGGTGTACAGGAACAGAAAAAGTTACCATTCCATGAACATCCAGGTGGTGTGTTTGGCTGACCAGTACATCTCGCATGTAAATGCCAAATTCCCTGGGTCAGTGCATGACGCCTACATCCTAAGGAATAGCAGCATCCCTTACGTGATGGAACAGCTAGAGAGACACCGTGTATGGCTATTGGGGGACTCTGGGTACCCCAACCTGTCGTGGCTACTGACCCAGTAAGGAATCCCCGGACCAGGGCAGAGGAACGGTACAATGAGGCCCATGGGCGTACTAGGAGGGTGATCGAACGCACCTTCGGCCTCCTAAAGGCCAGGTTTCGGTGCCTGCATATGACAGGTGGATCCCTAATGTACTCACCTAAGAAGGTGTGTCACATCATCGTGGCCTGCTGCATGCTTCACAACCTGGCTTTGCGCCGCCAGGTGCCTTTCCTGCAGGAGGATGGTCGAGACGGTGGTGTTGTGGCAGCTGTGGAACCTGTGGAGAGTGACGAGGAGGAAGACGACGGGGCTGAAACAGACAACAGGGACAGAATCATTGAACAGTACTTCCAATAGGACACAGGTAACAATTCAAACATAATTTAGTAAATGTAAACTACTCTCCTGCATCTCTGCTGCCTGTCTATTTGCCCCAGTGTATGATGACTGAGTTGTGGCTTTTCCCTCCCTATTTCAGATCTGGGGTCCCCACTACGAGTCCTGTGCTTCGTTTCCCCATGGACTACAGCCATGTACAAGGACATATTTGCACTGTCATGTCAATTACAATATTTTGAAATCACAGCCAGACTCCAGATAGTTTGGTGCAAAATAGGTGTTTATTTCAGTGCTCAAAATGGGATGGGTGGTTTCAAGTGGGTGGGGGCTATGGTGAAGGAATGTCCATGGCAGGGTCCAGAGTAACAGTCACTCAGGTGCATTGTCCATAGGCCTGTGGAGAGATGGAGCATGGGCAGTTCAAGGATGGACAGGGTGACAATGTGGGACAGTGGGATGACATCAGGTGGTATCCTTTGCTGGCGGGGGTCTTGACATCCTACTCTGTCTTCTTGCGAGATCTCAGGGCCCTCTTGCGGGGTGGTTCTTCTCCTGCAGGAGGTGGGGGTCTGGTGGGCTGCTGTTGTGCGGGGGCCTCCTGTCCACTAGCGCCGGCGGAGGTGGTTGGCTGTTCTTGGTCCAGGCTAGTGGCAGGGGCCCTTTGTTGTTGTTGAGTGTCCGTCCTGGTGTTGATGAGTTCCTGCAGCAGCCCTACCATGGTAACCAGGGTGGAGGTGAGGGCTCTGATGTCCTCCCTGTACCCCCGATAGTGTTCCTCCTGCAGTATCTGGATCTCCTGGAACCTGGCCAGTACCGTCGCCATCGTCTCCTGGGAGCGGTTGTATGCTCCCATGATGGTGGTGAGGGCCTCGTGGAGAGTGGGTTCCCTGGGCCCGTCCCCCCCCTGTCGCACAGCTGCCCTCCCAGTTCCCCTGTTTCCCTGGGCCTCTGCCCCCTGGCCGGTGTGCCCACTACCACTGCCCCCAGGTCCCTGTTGTTGTTGGGGTGGTGGGTTATCCTGGGTGCCCTGTAGTGGTAGACACACCGCTGATTGACGCGCCCTGGAGACAGAGGCATGGGCCCGCTGGGTGGGAGCTGTGCTGGTGTTCCCGGAGGGGTTTGGGTCTGTAGTGGCCTGTGGCTGTCTGAGGGGAACCGACTGTCCAGAGGTCCCCGATGGTCCGGGCTGGTCATCAGTGTCCAGGTCGACAGAGCTGCTGTCATCGCTGACGGCCTCTTGGGTGGGGGGTGTTGAGAATTCTGGGCCCTCCGTGGCGGTGTGTTGGCGGTCGGGTCCTGCAGGGGTATAGAGGTATGGTTATAGTTTCAATGTGTGCCATATGGGTGTATCTGTGGGTTCCCGTGTCCCCAAGTGCTGGCATTCGTGTGTGGGGGCTTTGGTGAGGGTGGCTTGTGGGGGGGATGTGTATATGCATTGGGCATGCTTTGGTGATGGGTGTCCATGCTTAGTGGACGCATGCAGGCCTAGGTTTTGGGATGTGTGGGTTGTGATGGTGAGACATTGGCAGGGAATAGGTGTGCTGGGGGTGGGGGTGAGGATGGTGGTGGGGGTGAGGATGGTGGTGGGGGTGAGGGTGGGGGTGAGGATGGGGGTGGGGGTGAGGGTGGGGTTCGAGGATGGGGGTGAGGGTTGGGGTATGATTTGGCATGCAGGTGGGGGGGAAGCAGTATTGAAGCTTCAACTTACCAGAATCCATTCCTCCGCCGACTCCTGCGAGGCCGTCAGGATGCAGGATGTTCAAGACTTCCTCCTCCCATGTTGTAACTTGTGGGGGTTGAGGTGGGGGTCCTCCGCCAGTCTTCTGCACGGCGATGTTGTGCCTAGATACCATGGAACGCACCTTCCCCCGTAGGTCGTTCCATCGCTTCCTGATGTCTTCCCGATTTCTGGGGTGCTGTCCCACAGCGTTGACCCTGTCGACAATCCTCTGCCATAGCTCCGTCCTCCGGGCAATGCTGGTGTATTGGACCTGTGTGCCGAAGAGCTGGGGCTCTACCCGAACGATTTCCTCCACCATGACCCTGAGTTCTTCGTCTGAGAAGCGGGGGTGTCTTTGGGGTGCCATGGAGTGGTGTGTATGATGTGTGGGGTGGAGTATGTGTAGTTAAGTGTGTTGAGTGTGGTGGTGTGTGTTGTTTTGTGTGTGGATATTGTGTGGGTGATGGTGTAGTGTGCCTCTGTGTGATGGTGTTCTATGATCGCTGCTGTGTCTCTCAGTGCTTCTTTTTGGATTTTGGTCGAAGGGGTTTGTGGGTGATGTGGGTGTGTGTTTTATATTGTATTGTGTGTGTGGGAGTGGTGTGTGTATGTGTATCAGGTGTGTGGAATTCAAATCGTCCAATGTTGCTGAGTTTTGTTCGTTTGTGTGTATTTGGTGTACCGCCAATGGAAAACCACGATTGAAAGCCCGCCGAGTGGATTCGTGGGTCAGAATGGCATGGGCGTATTTCTGTTGGCGTGACGGTGGAGGTTTGGTCACCTCCACTTTTCCGCCGACCGCTGGTCTGGCGGTCTGTTGTGGCTGTCGGATTTTCGGCCGTTTGGCTGCTGTGGGTCAGAATGACCGTGGCGGATTACCGCGACCGCGGCGGAATTATGGAGGATTTCAGACCGGCGGTAAGCGCCTTTTACCGCCGAGGTCAGAATGACCACCCATGTGGCTTCTTAAAGTATGTTCCATTACAAGGAATGTTGTCAACATGCACTGATATTTTGTTTGCTACTGGGAGCATAGTTGATTGAGTAACGACAGACTTTATTGATAAGCAAATATTTGTATCTTTTAATGTGGGAAAATGTGTTTTTTATTTATGCTAGGCAGCAACAAACAAAGCGACTTTCATATTGAGTGCTTTAATCCTTAAAGGTCAAATGCTGGTTGTGGTCTAATGGTTACATTCAAATACTCCTAGTTTCCTGTTGCCTTAGTCATGTTTCAAACATGCACAATTAAAAATATTCCTTTTCATATTATTATAATATATCTAAAATTGTGTTTGTTATCGGGAGAACAGTAGGGTTATGCAAAAAATAAATTTAATTGATAAACAACAATTTTAATTGTGATTCCGTGTGGAAATATTTGTCTAGAATAAATGCCAGACCCCAATGATCGAAACTACTTTAACGTGAAATTATTTCATTCACAAAGTTTGAATGCTGATTTTGGCCTATCGATGACAATATAAGACTCTTAGGGGCAGATTTACTAATATTTTGATCGACGTTTGCGCCACAAAAGTGATGTAAAATAAATCAGTACAAAATGTTTATTTTGAATTAATTTTCAGAGCAACAGTTGTTTTCTGCTAGAACGGTGCCTTAAAGTAGTACGAAGCAGTATTTAGCACTGGTTTGCATTACTTTGAATGGGTGGTTGCTCAAATGGAGGTTTATGGGCATTCACATGCAACCACCCATCATGTAACAATCTTAAATAGGGTTTTGCTCCATAAATGAACACCTTATTGAAACTAGCGTTATCTTTGAGAAAATATTTTATTTCTGCTAGCTTTCTGACTTTGCCTATGTGTTGCACTGCACAATACACTCCCAAAGGGGGAATAGTTTTAAAGTTGTTTAGGCATAGTGGGCCTGATTACAACTTTGGAGGAGGTGTTAATCCGTCCAAAGTGTGACGGATATACCACCAGCCGTATTAAGAGTTCCATAGGATATAATGGACTCGTAATACGGCTGGTGGTATATCCGTCACTTTACCGTCACTTTTGGGACGGATTAACATCTCCTCCAAAGTTGTAATCAGGCCCAGTGTGTTTTAGTGTAAGGTTACGCCTCCAGTACAAAGCCTATGCTAGACATCACACACACACACACCCTTGCACGAGAGAGAGAGAGAGAGAGTCTGTGCCATATCTTACTAGATACGACACGTTCTTCCTCTCATTCTACACAGCTCAGAAACAATGACTGATATGCAGAGTTGCATTCGTTTTTTGGTAAATACCCCTTCGTTTGAAGGTCAAGGGTTCAGATTCTGCTGTTTCCATAGTCACATGTGAAGGTTTGCCCAAAGAAGGAATGGTAATTTTCAAATTGCATCAATATGTCTAAAATTGTGTTTGCTATTGGGAGAATAGGATTAGGAAAAAACGAATTTGTATTGATAAACCATATTGTTGTTATCCATCTCTGGAAATATCTGTTTTTATTATATGCAAGCACTCAAAGCATCCAACAACTCTTTCTCTCCCAAGGCAGTTGCTGATTTATGATGATCTTTACATCCATCTCTTACGCTCTTAGTTGTGTTGGTAAACCTTGGAGATCTGTGTTGTGTTTACTCCATACATCTTTACTGGTAACATTGAGGTCTCCCTGCAGCACAGATACAAGTATTAGAGGATGAAAAATTACATTTGATGTGTCAATGTTCCCTATGCCCTTGGCTGCTGGAATTCGCACTTTGTAGTTTCTGTGTCCCTTATGTCCCGGGCCACTGGAACTCAGCAGCTTGGCATCCATATCCCACAGGAACATGTATTAGTCAGACCTGCTCATTAAGTTACCATCTGCTGCATACATTGATGATTTACAAATGATTTACAAAAAAAGTTTCTAGCTCAACTGGGTCCAAGCTGCAGTCCCTCATGTATTCCAGTGGAATCAGCTCCGGCTCAATGGCAAACCCTTTGGAAGGTTAACAGGCCATCTTTAGCTGATGGTTGCTCTACTGGTACTAATGAGGTGACAATTTTACCCAGAAGTGTTTTTAATTTGGATATTTCGCTTTAAAGTAATTGCGCAAAATTCCTAGATATTTTTTAAATCTACACATAATTACGTGAAATGCAAAACCGTCATTTAGCGCTTCCCTTCAGTGAGAAATGTGTCCTTTGCTCAATTTTGAAGTCAAGGATGCATTTTGCACTAATAATAGTGTGGAAAAATATTTGCCTTTATTAATAGCTAATCGTTTTCTAGTTGTTTGCATTGTTCTTGCTATAATTTTGCCACAAATGTTTGCATAAATGCCAGATGTGGCATAATGGCAAACTTTCAGGAATTCTTAGCAAGTGTTGGAAATGGCCTTTCTGCAGGGTCACCCCCACACTTTTTGCCTTCCTCCTCCTCTTTTTCTGACCTCAGTTTCTCCCACATGGCAGGTGCTGCGTCGATTCTTTTCTGGAAGTCGGCTGCATCGTTCCGGTTTGGCTGTGTGCGATTCAGTGGGCTGTGCGTCGAAGTTCCAGTTGCTACGCTGGCGCTGCGTCGATCTTCTCGTTGCGAAGATGGGCTGCGTCGTTCCGATTCGGCGTACAGTGAATTTTTCACTGCAATGCAGGCTGTGCATCGTTTTTACCAGGCTGTCCTTCTTGTAGAGATGAAGTCTTTTTAGTCCTGTGACTTCAGGGAACAGGAGGCAAGCTCTATCCAAGCCCTTGGAGAGCACTTCTCAGCACAGCCAGAGAGCAGCAAGGCAGCAGGACAACAGCAAGGCAGCAGTCCCTCTCAGAAGGGCAGTCCAGGTGAGTCCTTTGGGCAGCCAGGCAGCACTTCTTGAGAGGTTGCAGGGTCCGGTTGAGGGATTCTTCACCAGCAGGATTCTTGTCCAGAAGTGTCTGTGAGGTAGAGTGTCTTCTCCGAAAAGTGTCTGAGTTGGTAGGGGCAGATGCCCTGTTTAAATACCCAAATGAGTGGCTTAGAAGTGCACAAGGTCCTCTTTCAGTTCAATCCTGTCTGCCAGGGTCCCAGTAGGGGGTGTGGCAGTCCTTTGTGTGAGGGCAGGCTACTGTCCTTTGACATGTAAGTGTCAGGCCCTCCACCCTCCCAGCCCAGGAAGACCCATTCAAAATGCAGATGTATGCAAGTGAGGCTGAGTATCCTGTGTTTGGGGTGTACCTGGGTGAATGCACAAGGGAGCTGTCAGCTGAACCCAGCCAGAAGAGGATTGTAAGGCACAGAAGGATTTAAGTGCAGAGAAATGCTCACCTTCTAAAAGTGGCATTTCTAAAATAGTAATATTAAATCCAACTTCACCAGTTGTCAGGATTTTGTATCACTATTCTGGCCATACTAAATATGACCTTCCTGCTCCTTCCAGATCAGCAGCTACCATTCAAACAGTATATTAGGGTAGCCCCAATGTTAGCTTATGAAGGTAGCAGGCCTCACAGCAGTGTAAAAAATAATTTAGGAGTTTTACACTACCAGGACATGTACACTACACAGGTACATATCCTGCCTTTTGCCTACACAGCACCCTGTCCTATGGGTTACCTAGGGCATACCTTAGGGGTGACAAATATGTAGAAAAAGGGGAGTTTTAGGCTTGGCAAGTACTTTTAAATGCCAAGTCGAAGTGGCAGTGAAGCTGCACACACAGACCTTGCAATGGCAGGCCTGAGACAAGGTTAGGGGTCTACTTATGTGGGTGGCACAACCAGTGCTGCAGGCCCACTAGTAGCATTTGATTTACAGGCCCTGGGCACCTCTAGTGCACTTTACTAGGGACTTACCAGTAAATCAAATATGCCAATCAAGGGTAAAATAATCAACAGTACAATTTCCACAGAAAGCATATCCACTTTAGCACTGTTTAGCAGTGGTAAAGTGATCAGAGTCTAAAGCCAACAAAAACAGGTCAGGAAAAAAAGGAGGAAGGAGGCAAAAGGTTTGGGGGTGACCCTACAAAAAGGGCCAGGTCCAACAAACTCAATTGTCTTCACTTTTCACTTCTCTATGTTTTGTCCACCTCTCTCCCTTTCTCTCACTCTCTCCACTGGTCTCTCATACTTTTCTGGACCTCACCATTCCCTCACTTCTCTGTCTCACTACCTCCCCTCTCTATCCCCACTGCTCTCTCACTACCTACCTAGCTTTTAAATGTATCTCAACATTAGTTCACTACCCCACCTCTCCACCTCCTCTTTCTCCAGTTCTACTTTGTTCCCTTTTTTTCAGCTCTCTAACTTCTAAATATCTTATACCTCTACTTTTCTAACTCTACTACTTTTTCTCTATCATCCCTTCACAAACACATACATCTCTCTCTCTGCACCTCCTTGTTGATTTCAGTTCATCCCTCCACCTCAATTATCTCTCTCACCCTATTTCTTTACATATCACTTTACCTAACACTCTCTTCCTTTTTCTATCTCTAGTTCTCAACCTCTGTATGAACCTCACCTTTTTCTGCTTCATGTATGTCTCTCAACATCCTCTTCTTGCTCTTTACCACATTTCTCCTTGCCCCTCATATTACATTTCTCTCTTCCCCACCACTCTGTTTACATGACCTGATATTCTATAACACTGAATCTCTTTGTTTTTCCTCCAGTCTCTCTGTCTATGTACACCACTTGCTGCCTTTAACTTTCTATGATTCACCACTTTTTCTACATTACTCCTCTCTACTTACACCTTTGGAGTACAATACTTCTCTGCCCCTCTCTACATTCACTTCTCCCTCTCTCTTTCACTCTAAAATGTAACCTATTTTTCTGCCTCTCCTTCTCTACCCTGACCTTTCTATTTCTATCTCTCTTCATCTTGCTTTTTGCCTACTTCACCTTTCTCTTCCTTACCTACCTCACATACCTTTCTACATCAAGTCAGTAACTACCCTCTTCTCCCTCTACTTTAAGATACTTGCCATAGTGTTAGTTTTATATCTTTGTTCATCACTTGTACCTTGCCCTGTCACGTTTGTCCTACTCAGGAGAGTCACTGGTAACTGCTCTAACCAGAGAACTGCACACATATAAAAAGAAGAAAAGGTGAGTCCAGGTAGGGGAAGTTGAAACTATGTGTAAAGTATTACTACTTAATCAATGGGATGGTGAAATTCCTCAGAGCAGCACTTTTACTAGTAGTGAAGAGGAATATATTTGTAATTATTTCAACTAAACTATAATTCCTAGCTCTAGTTGCCTATGCTCTACTTTATTGTTATGCACTAGTCGACTAAACATCTAACTAGTCACCCTTAGCGTCTTATTTCTACAATAGGAGTAGCAAGCTGCTTAGACAATTATGTTCACATAGAAAATTGTTGTTGCATGTAAAAAAAGGTTTAGATTTAAACTCCAAAAGAAATGGCGTTATTGATGCTTGTTAAAGCTTTCTTTCGGTATGTGTTGTATTTTGCCCTCTTTTCAGAGTCACCCCCAAACATTTTGCCTTTACCCCTCCTGTTTTGCTGAATTTGTTTCATTGCCATAAGACTCTGTGCACATTACAACAGCTAACCAGTGTTAAAGTGTGTGTGCGCTGCACTATAAAAATGGCAAAATTAGCTGACATCCAATTGGCACATTTGATTTAATTATAAGTCACTAGTAAAGTGGTACTACATGTTTCCTGGGCCTGTAAGCTAAATTATACTAGTCAGTCCACAGCCCTCATTGTGACGCCCACTTAAGTAGCCTTTTTAAACATGTCTCAGGTCAACCATTGCAGACTGCATGCAGTTTTAAGCTGCCAAATCGACTTGGCAAAATCATCCTCATGCCAATCCTAAAAACTCCCTTTTTTACTACATATACCTATATAAACGGCCCTTAGGGTAGGACTGCAGAATCTGACTGCTGGACCTTGGACTGCATGTCGTGTTAGGCATCAGGACATCGGATTTCTCAAAATACTGGGTTCTTGGTTTCAGGGTTCTGGGCTGCAAAATAATTACCTTATAAATACATTGAACTTGCATAAACTGTTGCAGAATCATACATTGCATAATGTCAGTTATTGTTGACACATAGTGCATTCTTAACATACATTTCTAAAAAGCTGAACAAGTCTCTTCCTCTTTTTACAATACTTTCACAGAATCTCTGAAGAAATGTCCAAACTCAAAAACAAGGGCTTCTTTGTGTTCTAGCATAACCTCTTGTGAATAATAGCTTGATAAACTTGCTCTATTTCTGATCTCTTAATTCTCAGTGGAGCACTTGTTACAGGAACTACGTCTTTCCTTAATGTCTGTGTAGCAGTTTCTTGGATTCCCACCCAAATGATAAATCACGCTAGTTCTTGTTGTCATAAATTGTTTAAAAGACAGAACTCAGATTTGTTTAATTGGTTTGAGAGCAGCTCACAGTAAACGATTAATCTTTTTTTTACCTTGAAGTGAAGTTGCTTTCTTGAAAACTTCAGAAGAAACCAAGCTGGGTTTTTACATCTTTCATATTTTCTCTCTTTTACAGGAAAGATAGGATCATCTGCAGAAGAAAGAAGAGGAGATCTGGGACTCCACAGGAAGCTGACCGGAGGATGAGGCTCGCCGGAATCCGACTAGAGGCTGTCCAGAGAACGAGGAATACTGGAACTCAAATGGAGGCAGGCTGAAGGACAAGGAACTTGACTTGCACTGGACCTTCACTGGAGGCAGGAACTTGACTTGACTGGAGATAGGTGAGCCAAGCAAAAGGTATGAAGCCAAGTAAGCTCTCAGACTCACAAGCATCCTTAACTAATCAAATGTGCACACATGCCTTTTGGCTGTTGATTGCTTGTTAAGGAATTGAGAAATCATCTTCCTAATCATGGCACATATTCAATATAGATCAAATTGTGAAAAGCCATGTTTTGGCATTTACAGTTGGAGCAGGTGGAAAGGCAGTTGGTTGCTTGTTAAAGAAATGAACAGTTATCCTCCTGATTGTGGCACATGTTCAATAGTGATCACATTGTGATAGCCACTTTTCAGTTCACACCTGGACCTGCAGAAGGACCCTCAGACAATTGCCCTGCTGCCTTTGGCCTGCTGTGTACTTCATAGGCTTGCCCTGCTGTACCAAGAGGACAGACCTGCTGCCTGAAGCCTGCCCCATGCCCTCAGAGGACTGCCTCTTGCTTATGATCTGTTTTCCTGCTTGAATCCAAGACTTCCTGAGAGACTCCAAGGGCTAGTTGACTGGCCTCCTGATCGAAGCTTCAGGGACAGAAAAGGCTGCAACCGTTTTGGATCTGTGCCTTGACTCAGTGAGACCTGGCCCTGCAAATGGTGCCTCTCCAGACCCAGACTCTTAGAAGTGATGCTAAAGGTGCCTAGATAGACCAAATCCAAAACTTGCGAAAATGTTCTTCCATAAGTTCTCTGAGATCCCAGAGGGGACCAGGAACTACCTGCCTGTTGATTCACCGAAGGTGTATTGGCAGTCATTCTGATTTTGCAGCATCTCCCACTAAGTTCTTGCAGCAGCAAATCCTGTTCAGCAGCTCCTCACAGAAGGGGTCTCCGGCCTTATTGAGCCCTCATCAGCTACAGCGTTCTTCCATAAAAGAGACAAAGAATGAATGTAGAAAACGTCACTGCAACTTTATCCAGTGACTCCCCAATGATGACACCTCCTCCTCGGACACTGCCTTACCTTGCTGAACTTTACCTTCTCAGGCATTTTTCTTTAAAATTTCTTCCAAGTCCGAAGGTAATCAGCGAACAGACCCAGGCCACTTCTTGCATCCAACCCGTGTTCCATTGTGGCCGGCCATAACCTTTGGCTTTGGCCTGGTCTCGCATGACTAGATGTCCACAGCTGGCCCCTTTTGTCCTTTGAATTCTATTTTACACTATAATCTTTAAAAATGAATAACTTGGGTTCTATTGACTGGATTTCGTTTTGGTGGCAAACTGTTTATTAAAATATTCTCTGTTGTTCTAAATTGGTGTGGGAGTTTTCTTGTGTTGTTTCACTTTCTTACTGTTCGAGTGCTGCATAAATAGTTTACACGTTGCCTCTAAGTTAAGCCTGACTTCTTTTGTGCCAAGCTACCAGAGGGTTAATGATAGATTAATTCAGTGACTTTTTGTGGTTCACCCTGACAAGGATTGTCGCTGTTTCTTGAGAAGGACTCATGCCCCTCAACCAACAACCTATATTTTCACAGTACTGTTGAGCTGACAGGCACCATGCAGCTTTCGATTTTGGCTATTTTTGCATGCCCTGTTTCTGGAGGGCGGGCGTGTAATTCAATATTGTTTGGAATCTCAAGGGCTTGAATGTGACAAAAGGGGTAATACATTCATGGTTGCTGCATTCAGGGGACACCAGAATATATCTTGCTCATAGCCCTAAAAATCCGTAAGATGTCACTGACGAGATGTAGAAACATTTTATGAGCATAATGAGACATGAACACCTGGTCAGGGGCACGGGTGGAAAACCTTAATTTTGTGTGTGAGTGTTAGGGGGTCTCTCTGTGCGCTCAGCTTGCTATTGGAAAAGATTTGCAAATAATTTTGTGATTCCTCTACCTGGACTTTTTGATGGTTTTGCAATTCCATATTTTCTTGTCTGTCTGTATTTCTCCTTTATATATATAGGAAAGAAAACCCCTGCCGGAAATTTTAGGAATATTCCAAGTCACAGAGGATTTCCATGACCACATAGAGGAACAAGGCGTAAGGCTGAGTTGCTTTAGAAGGGAATGGCACTTCAATGTGACTTGCAACATCCTGATCATGTATAGCAGAATGTACTTTGTATATTATAATACATGGTCACACCATCAACGTTTCCCACAAAGCACTTAACTCCTTGGTGCATAGCTCTTTAGCTCTTTCCTATGAAACACCAGCATGTTTGCAACATAAAGAATAAAAATAGAATCTCTAGCCCAAAATTAAACACTTAAAAAGGTGTTAGATATTTGTTGCAAAAGATAGGTTTAATACAAGTCATTTTAGCAAAAAGAGCAAAGTAGATCAGAATGTACAGAACATGCAGAAAGAGTCCAACTTTTCTATAATTGCCTAAGGAGTGCAAAAAATAAACTCGTTGCCATAAATATCTCCTTTCTGCTTGTCACCATAGAGCAGAAATAAGAAAAGCAATGTTTTGATTATGTTTTTTAAAAAGCTGCTTTACTTATGTTCCGTGACCTGACCTGTCTTTCCCCTTCACTGCTGGCATGATGCGTTGTGTCATCAGAACTGAAGTGTAATAAGGAATTACACTTGAATTCAGATGTCATCTCTCTCTAATTGCAACTGGTTGTGTCACACGTCGCCGATTATAAGAAAATTAGGGACAGATTTTTATAAAGGGAATACTGTATTCCATATATTACATAAGAATAATAGGTGTTCCAGTGGGAGGCAGGTGCTTTGATAAGCTGAGTTACTGAATCAACTCTGCTGCAGTAAGTAAGCCTTGCACTTTTTAGTGCCAGGAGAGAGTCAATATGCACACTCCTGTGCCACAAAGTGTAAATGTCGAGTTTGTACAGTGCCCTCAGTGCTTTATCCTGCTTTTAATTGCTCACAGTTTTTACAGATAAGGAAACAGATGTAAACATTATGATCCAGTGAGGAAAGGATATCAGTGACAGCGCAGTCCTGTAGTATAGGAGAATTGCACATTAATTGTATGACTACTAGACCCACTAATGCTATCATTACTACTACCACTACTGCTACTACTACTACTACCAACTCTTTCACCATCACTGCTTCCACCACTGATATACCTTATACTATTCTATCATTACTGCTGCTACAATTATTGTTACTACTAATAAAACTATCACCACCTTTGCTACTATGAGCACTACTTTTGCAGCTAGTGCTACTATTACTGCTATTACTTCCTATTCTGCTAACATTACCACCATATTAGTGCTACCCTAATTCCATCACCACTGTTACTAATATTAGTTACCACCACTGATAGTAGTAATACTGATGCTAATATTACTGCGTCCACTAATACTACATTACAATTACCACTATTTCCTTTTCGTCTACCATCACTACTAATATCACTGTTACCTCTAATACTGTTGCTACTGCTATTACCGCTATTACCATTACAGCACTATTACCACCTTCACTTCTATGATTATTACTTCAACAACTACTGCTACTATTACAGCTATTACTACCTATCCTAATACTTATAGTACCATACCATACAAATTCTACACCTAAAACTGCCATAATTGATACTGTTATTAGTGATCACCACTGATTCTAATATTAATGTTATACCAGCTACTACCAGCTACTACTTTGCTACTACCGCTGCTAATTCTAATACATCCACTAACACTTTCATTACTACTAACCCTATCACCAGAACTATTCTACCTCCATGGCCATCATTACTACTGCCACTGTTACCTCTATTACAATCACTCCTGCTACAACCACTAATACCCTTACTGCTGCCACTAACAGTATTACCTCTGTTACTTCTACATCTATTACTAATACTACTGCTGCTATTACTAAACTATGCCAACATTACTACTACCAGTACTGCCACTGCTACTATTCCTTCCAACTCTACTCCCATCCCTTCTGTCACCTTTGTTACTTCTAATACATTGAGAACGGCTGCTGACACTAATGCCATTACTGCTTCCACGAACAACAATTCTACTAGCTTCAGTACTGCAACAGCTACTGCTACAGCTACTTCCACTATTACTGCTATTACTACCTATAAGGATGCTACTACCACCATACAAGTGTTACACTTACTACTACACCACTGATACTAATATTGGTCCTATACCAATACTACTGTTATGAGTGTTTCTAAGTTTACCAATATTGATACTAATAACACACTAACTGCTATTACTACTACTAATAGTAGGATTACTACTGCTATATTACTAACAACCATAAGCACTGGATCTAGTCTGCATGGACCTTTCCATCGACTAGCAAAAGTAGGGTGACAGTAAGGATTTGAAAGCTGAAAACTTCCATTAGGGTCACCAGCATTAATGTGAGATGCTGTTTGGTGAAAGAGGTGTTACTAGACAGTGTCATGCATGATGACCATTCAGTCATGTGTTATTGCTTGAATCAGGACTGTCTTACAAGCCCAACTTAGCAGCGTGTCTAAACCTCAGTTGGGGGCAGGTGAGTCCTTCCTGTCTGTGGATCTGAATAAAGACATTGTGATCTGTGTTCCAACATATGTTCTGAAATGGTGTATTTTAATTATGTGGGTGATCTCCATTGCGTACCCCAAAAACTCAGTCACTTCTAGGCCAATCTCTGATTCGGGTAGTATGTCCTTTTGGCCCATGAGGGCTGTTGTGTGTTTAAGCAGCAGGTGGATCCCACATGCCCTGTTGCTAACGTTCGTCAGAGGCGATCCCTCCCCTTATGTGGAGGTTGCGTTGGGCGGTGGGTTGTGCGAGCTCGACTGGAATCGAAACTGAGCGGTATCCGTTGACTGGGTCCCAGTATCCTGTGGTCTTTGTGGCTTGGTTGCTCATTTCGGACAGTGCATCTTTCCCCCCTAGTTCTGGACAGTATTTCTATTGGAAGCCTACAGTGGGTTTAAATAAATACTCTGTCGCAGGAGAACATGCACTCGAGGAGGCCCATCAGACCGCCTGAGGCCTGAGCGGCTGGGGCCACTGACAGGCTGAAGGACTCCCTGTTCCCCGAGGTAAGCAACCATCTATCGCTAGGAGTTGTGGTAAGAGGGTGCGGCCAGAGGGAGTGGAGGGAGTTGAGGGAGACATGTTCTAAAGATGAACAAGCAGCATGTAAGGTCCCCAGTCACCACAGTAGCTTTGAAACAGAAGGGAAAGCAGCGGGTGGGGCAAGGAGGCTTGGCAGTGACCTGCAGGGCTGTGGAGCAATAAGTAGAGAGAGAAAGTGGAAATTGGTTATGAAACATTTATCTCCTAGCCCAGAGATTAATACAAGGCAGTTGGCGCAGGTTCCACCAAATGCAAATGCAATTGCCAGCCATCTTCATACAGAACAATCAGAGAGGGATGAAGATGTGCAACAATTGAGCAAACAAGGCAATTCATCTAGAGAGACAGATAAAGTTCCAAGGGTCCACTTCAGGCATAATCCGGGGTACAGTAACAAGCACCAAAGAATACCCTTTATTCCAGAAGGTAGTAAGTGGCCCAATGGAAAATAGACGAGGTGTGAGGAGCAGAGGTATATTGAGACTGAGTCGACAAATTCAAGCCTAACTACGATGCTTGGCAAGGCATTAGTTTAGAATCATCAGTATCTGATTCACTTCTGCCAGCAGCCTTGGGGGAGGAGCGGCCACAGCCTGGGACTGGTTCAGATAGCACAGGAAAGAGTGTGCAATATATCGATGATTTGCAGACAATGCCTCAGAACTGTGTCAGTAACATCATGAGTATGGATTCCTTATCTCAAACCGAGTCATTGAAAACATTGTTCAAGATTTTGGCAGAAATTAGAGAACTGACACAGAAGAAGGCCCAGGAAATTAAAAACCTACAGCAAAGATTGGCTAGGGTTGAGCAGAAGTTTGAGTCATTTGAACGGCTTACGAGAAAGCTGCAGGAGGCTGAGCAAAGAATTTCTGATCTAGTGGATAAAATGGACACTTTCAATAAGCAAGTGCGGGATGAGCAAATTAGGGTGCTTTATCTAGAGATTAAGATGGAGGAAATGGAAAACCATTTGAGACATTCTAACCTCCGGTTTATTGGGATTCAGGAAGGGAGTGAGTCTCAAGGATAAGTACAGAGAGTAATATAGTTGATGGAATCCCGCATTAGAAATCATATCTTAGCAGATGCGCCAGCTGATTTGACAATTATGAGGGTGCATAGAGTCCCAGCGCTTCAGCTTGTGAATGCAAAATTCCCTCAACCGATTTTGGTTAATTTTTCAGATTTTCAGATCAAAGAACAGATTTTGAAGGTGTCAATCAATAAAAAATTGTTTCCGCTGTTAGAAAATACCCATATGACAGTGTTCTCAGGTCTTTCTATAAGAGCGGCTCAATGTCGAAGAGTGTTTCAAAGACTGATTACAGAGTTCAAGCAATTGGAAATCCAAGCCTCGCTATTTCAGCAGTCAAGGCTTTAAGTACCTGGTAGAGGGCCAATTTTGTGTTTCAAGTGGTGGAAGAAGCTCAGGCTTTTTTGGGGAAAATGTCAAAATCTTGTATTTTTGAATGTTATTAAGATGAGAAAATTGGTCTGAGTGTCCGGAAGGCATGAGGCACAGTTACTAGGGGGTCTATTGCCTGTATTTTGGCTGAGATGTTATTGAGGAATAGAGGGATGTGTCATACCACAAACATTGGGTAAAGTTACAGGGCACCCTTCTAAGACCAGGAACCTTGGGGTAGAGGGGTGGTGGGGTTCCCCCCAGTGCCAAGGATGGGGTGATGATAGGGCATGGTGGAGGGGGTTTAGCTTAACAAAAAACAGGGTAAGAATGAAGTGTGATCAAGCTCAAGAGGATGGCGAATGCAAGGAACAAGCTAACAAGCAAGTCTAGGGTCTTAGGGGATGCACTGCTTATCTGTTTAAAATACGAGGGGTAATGCAATATGCTAAAATCTTTACATTCAATGTGAATGGACTAGGGAATAGGCTTAAAAGTGGTGCATTGATGAAATGGCTTTTGTCTTATCAGCAAGATGTTATTTATTTGCAGGAAACTCATTTGAAAAGTAACACTCCGAAAAGGTGCCTTCCTGGAAGTTCTCTCAAATGTATTTATTTTCTGCTGGCGCAGTGGTGAGGGTGTAGCAATACTGTTCGCTGACTCACTAGAATGTGAAATTAAAGATGTACAGAGGGACAACCAGGGCGGGTGGATTTGGGTGAAAGCTATAATTCAGGGCAGGAGAGTAAATTTTGTAAACTACTAAGGCCTGTGTGTGATGATTCACAGCCTCTGCAACAAATTTACCAACTTTCCACATAAGCAGAGGGAGCAATAATTGTAGGGGGCTATTTCGATTTTATACAGGATTTAAAAAGAGATAATCCCAACACAGCAAAAAAACAGTTGAAGCCAAGAACCGCCAGGTTATTGCAAGTGATGAAAGCAAAGATTTTAGATTAGTGGATCCTTGGTGGGTCGATCATAAATAGGCACTGCAATACACATACCGGTCGAAGCAATGTAGTTCTGCCTCTAGACTAGACTTCTTTTTGGTGTTCAATACGGTGAAACGGAGGGGGCAGTAGAAATCAAGGCAAACTCATTCTCCTATCATTCGATAGTGAGTTTGCAATTCGAAACAAGTCCACTTCCAAAGGTTAGGCCAAGGTGGCATTTTGAAAAGATGCTTCTTTCAGACTTGAACTTGCTGGATCAGATGAGACTTTTCATGAAAGATATTTTTGATATTAACTGTAATTCAGCGTCAGATTTCATGGTACAGGAGGCATTTAATGCTGCACTCAGGTGGCAAGTCATAACCTATAAAGTGAGAAGTAACAAGTGTAGACAACAGCAAATCCAGAAGCTTCAATCGGCAGTGGATAAGGCTTCGAATTAGCTTTTTGTTGCCAGGGGCAAGTCAATAGAGTTGGTGGAATACCAAGAGAAAAAAGGCCTGTTAGAAAAAGTAAAGCAAGAACTTAGGGATCTGTTTTTGTTGGAGGAGATTGCGGGGGATAAAGCGTTTCAGCAAAAGGTATATGAAGAAAGTCAGCAAATAGGGAAATATTTGGCTTAGTCAACAAAAATTAAAAAAACAGACAGATGATAAGTAAGCTGAAAACTCCGGTTACAGGTTGGATGGAGTGTGAGGAAGTTGCATTAGGTGAGTCATTTATAGGGGACTTTAGGCATGTGTATGAAGAAGCATGGATACTTGTTAAGGTCTAACCTTCCGTTTTGCTATACCTACATCACATCTAAGGTAGGCCCTAGATAGACCTATGGGAAGGGTGCTGTGTATGTAAAAGGTAGGACATATGTCTTTCTGTGCTACATGTCCTAGTAGTGACAAACAGCCTATTTAGTTTCTCACCACTGTGAGTGCTGCTCCTCTCATAGGATTGCATTGGAAATGCCCTGACCGATGTCTAAGTGGTAATTTCTGATCTATGAGGAGCAGCTTGGGCAGATTAGGTATGTTTGGAATGGTGATGAGAAATCCTGCTTAATGGTGTAGGTGGATTTTTTATTACTATTGTAGAAATGCCACCTTTAGAAAGGGGGCATTTCTCTGTGCTTATAACTCTAGTGCTGTGTGGCCTGACTCCAATCCATGTCTGGGGCACAGTGACAGCTCCACTTGGTGCATACTTTCCAGATAGTCATAACTTTGAAGAGCTGGGTGTGACAGAAGAAGGATCTGCTTATTGATAGTCTTCCTGGGATGAGGAGAAGGAGGGTCATTCACACCTTACATGTGAATAGGCTGTGTCCTGCCCTCACACGACGGACTGATTATTCCCTATTGATGTCTGGAGACAGGAGTGGGTTGGATGGGTTTTATGCTTCACTTGAAATTACTTTTCTCCCTGAACAAAGGCATTTTTGAGTTAAGTAGAGGGGCTCTTGCCCCCTGAATTTAGAGCACTTCTGCACCCAGGATTGAATCTCGGCCAGAGGGACTGCTGCACTGAGGGACACATCTGGACTACTCTTTTGTTGTTACCCTGCTGCCTGAAGTACTGGATAGCCTAAAGGACTCACTGGAGGGCTTTCTGTTTGTTGCCCTGCTGCCAGCTACACTCTGATTCTGGTCTAGTTGGACACTGCTGTGGGACTGCAAGAAGGAACCACCATCGCTTGCCCTGTTGTGCTGGCTTGCCTGCCCGGGTGCGTCCCCTTTAGTGCCTCACAGGGAGCCCAGCGCATAGAGAAGGTGCTGTTTTCCTAGCACGTGTTTAGCGCTCCATACTTCCACCGAGGTTCACCACTAGCACTAGATAAAGTGTTTTTAGACTGTCCCTTCATTTTCCTCTCTGATAGTCAGCGCATGATGAGCATTTTATCTACCTGAATCCGTTATGCTTGGAGAAGATACTGAAGCACGGTGCCAGTGTGTGTTCAATTCTCCTAGGGTCAGGAGTGACTCTACCCATCTGCCATTGCTGTGAGGGATTTGACCTTCCCGGTGATTTTTGTCTGAGTGCAGTTTCTCATCCTGGCCTGACGCTCAGCACTGTGGAGCCCCGCATGTGGCCAGCCCAGCATGAGGAAGCCCTTCCCGCAACTGCCCCCGTGTTGCAGCAGCAACCAGGCTTTTCTCTGAGACACGGCTGCGGGGAAGATGCCCTTTGGGGAGACACGCATTAGCAGGGACCATAGTTGGCCTGTGCCAGCATTCCAGGGAATAGCCGCCGCAGGCCCCGCTTTCAAAGCTACTATATCCACAATAGGGGCTGGCCCTTGGCCGGCATGACACAGCCACCCCAAGTGCTCGGCACCCTACTTACTGGCAGCCTGGGGCTCAGGGGTGCTGGCCGGACCCTAGCAGCTGGTCTCTGCATCTGCCACACAGCGCTACCTCGAGCAGCGCTTCGAAGGGTGTTTTTGTATATGGATGGAACGCAAAGAAGTCTCCTGCTACAAATTGCAGTGTGGGCTCTACCCTCGCCTCTCCTCATCTTGAACTGGGCCTGGGGAGAGTATTCCTGGCTAAAAGCATTGCTCTCCACAGTGATATATATATATATATATATATATATATAAATATATATATATATATATACATATAATCCTGCACAGAGTCTCTTTTGTGGTGTATTTATTGTGTCACTGGTGTGAGAGTGTTATGCAAACGCTTTACACATGACCTCTGAGGATAAGCCTTACTGCTCTCTGCCAAGCTATCAAGGGGTGAGCACAGGTTATCTTTGGTGTGTAACACAAAAGGAAGATGGATGGAGTGCTGAACAATGCAAACACTCACCCCAAGTCACAGATCTGGGTTTAATCCATCGTTTTTTCGCTCACCATGCCACCCCAGTCTTGACCCTATTCCTCATGGGAACAGTCCAGCCCAAACTGCCAAGCCAGGTCCTCCCTGGACCGGAAACAAGCATCCTGGGACTGGTTTCAAGGTTTCACCCTTCATCAGCCAGGCTAGCTTGAATCCAGTGGCACAGTGAGCAAGGGACCCACGTCTGGGCATACCCTTCCCACTTAGGGCAACTTTAGCAACACAAAAGGATGATGGACGGAGTGATGAACAATGCAAACACTCACCCCAGTCACAGATCTGGGTTTAATCCATTGTTCTTTTGCTCACCATGCCACCCCAGTTTGGACCCAGCCATATGCAAATTAGTCTTGACCCTGTTCCTCATGGGAAAAGTCCAGCCCAAACTGCCAAACCACGTCCTCCCTGGACCGGAAACAAGCATCCTGGGATCGGTTTCAGGGTTTCACCCTTCATCAGCCAGGCTAGCTTGAATCCAGAGGCACAGTGAGCAAGGGACCCACGTCTGGGCATACCCTTCCCACTTAGGGCAACTTTAGCAACACAAAAGGATGATGGACGGAGTGCTGAACAATGTAAACACTCACCCCCAGTCACAGATCTGAGTTTAATCCATCGTTCTTTTGCGCACCATGCCACCCAAGTTTGGACCCAGCCATATGCAAATCAGTCTTGACCCTGTTCCTCAATGGAACAGTCCAGACCGAACTGCCAAGCCAGGTCCTCCCTGGACCGGAAACAAGTGTCCTGGAACCGGTTTCAGGGTTTCACCCTTCATCAGCCAGGCTAGCTTGAATCCAGAGGCACAGTGAGCAAGGGACCCACGTCCGGGCATACCCTTCCCACTTAGGGCAACTTTAGCAACACAAAAGGATCTTTGGTGTGTAAAGATCTCACCATGACTAGAGTGGTGGATTCTGCCTGGCTGCGGTGCCTACACTAGCCAACCAGAAACCACATTTCTAACATGCCCCAACTCTCGAGATTTCAAAGGAAGTTTTTTAAGAGAGAATTGAACAGTCAGAAGCAGCAAATGCCCTTAAAAAGATGCCAAATGCAAAAGCCACAGTCAGTAATGGAATACCGAGGGAAGTTTTTAAGGTGTTTATAAGGGAGCTACTTCCGTTTTAACAACTGCACAATCTGGTATTAGGGTCCACTCATGTGGGACACTGTTTGATAGTATCTGAACCAACAACCCTGCCATAACTGTTGAAAATTCCACTCCGTTGAGCTGGATGGATCATTCCTTCATCCCTTTCTTTCTTTCCCAAGATGCAGCAACGGCAACATGTATGGTCGCACCTTCGCCAGTTTCAATTGCCCTTTGATGGGGAAAGTTGTCCTCCGATCCCAGGTTTGCACAGGCCTTCACCAATTCCTTTCTCTATCTAACTGGTCAAGTTAGTAATGTGGACCTTTTTAATAAATGGATAATCCCGGCTGGTAGCCTCTCCTCCAAAGCTCCAGCCAGCAGAAAATTTAAGATGCGCCCCTCAGCTCCTAGGTATGACGCACCTCTGAGAGAGCACCATTTATTCTGCAAACAATCTGAAAGAAAGTGGCAGGAGACCTATAAGACTGAGGACCTAGGTAAATTCAGAGCTTCTTTAAAATTATACCATAAACAGATTAGGCTATCAAAAAGGACTTAATACTCTTCTCAAATAGAAGCAGCCAAATCTGATCAAAAAAACATTTTCAAAATAACAAATTCATTCCTTAAACCTGATGCCCTAGAGAGCCAGATTCATCCATCGCAAGCTCTCTGTGATGAGATCTCTCTCTATTTCTATGAAAAAATACAATTAATCTGCAAAAAATTTGTTTCACCAGTTCCCCCTCTATTAATTTTGGAACTGAAATTGTGTCTGGGAATATCATGAGCAAAATGTTGACATTCCAGCCGATTTCTCTAGACCACTCATGTCAAGACATGTTGGCATGTAAGTTGGGCTCCCCAAATGATCCCTGTCCTCCTATGATCTTATACAAATTGATTGACATTGTTAGTCAACCAGATTCTGAAAAAACTCTTTGAACTCAGCAGAGGTTCCAGAAGCCTGGAAGGTGGCGGAGATAAAACCACCAAAGAAAAAGTCTCTTGCTAACCCCACCATTTTATGTAATTTGCGGCCAATCTCTCTCATGCCAGCCCTGAGTAAAATCATAGAGTAATTGGTCAACCACCAACTTAACACCTATCTTGAAGTAAATATTGTGCTTCATTCTCTGCAATCAGGTTTCCGTCCAAAACATTCTACATAATCTGCTTTGTTCCTGACACACTAAAATTAACATTAAATGCAGGGAAGAGCACTGTGTTGATCTTGCTAGACCTGTCGGCAGCGTTTGATACCAAATCCCATGAAATCCTCCTTCAGTTTATCAGAGAGTGCAGAATCAGAGGATCTGCTTATCTATAGTAAAATCGTTCATCTTGGACCGAAAGCAGATGGTGAGGTTAGGACCTTACTCATCAAAGAAAACCATGGTAGTGTTGAAGCAGATATACTAATTAGAAAATTATTAATGATGTTTATGTGCCTTAAATAATGAAAAGCTGTACAGAAATTAATCGTAGAGAAAATAATGTGTATGTTTGAAAATGTGCCCTCGGAGTATGACCGCCATATGTACGAGATTGTATTAATATAACTAAAACTGTATGAAATAATAAAAATATATGAGAAAAATGTAGTAATATGTTATAATGAGATGTATAACCTATGTTTTACATTAACTCGTAGTGTTAACTTAGCTGAAATAAAGGCCTAGTCTTCCTAGGCCTCGCATACGAAGGGCTGAATCACTGAACGCTTTGCAGGAAAATGGATGCGTGGACCGTCCTTGACTCACCTGTTGTTAATGATGAAGACAATTTGATACAATTATGTACAGAGGAGGCTAAATGTACTTTCCCAGGACTTGAACAATGACTGAAGAGGAACATGTAACAATTTCGATATCTGAAGAGCCGGATGATGAGGACATCGTATAGAGGACCAATCCGCATCTTGTGAACGTACTGATATTGAAATTGGCAGATTTGGTAAACAAATACTATAGGTTAAAGTCATATCTGCTGACTGACTGACCAATTAGGAATTAGGGGGATGGACCGGGAGACCCTAATAAAAAGTCATGACAAGGGGCTAAAACTTCAGATGCGAATGGAGAATTGATGACATCAGGAGATGCTGTTCGAGATTCTGTCGTTGGGCTCAAACTCTGAGAGCCTGATGCGTAGCTGATCAATTTGATGACCTGAAGACGAAGACTGACTTTGTTGCTGATCCATTGTGTGGATAGGTAGCTATGAAAATGTGACTGACTAAATTCTGCCTTTCCTTCTAGGTACCAACTGCGCTGTTTTGTAGATTTTCACTTAGAAAGTTGTTTTTCCAAATGTATGTTTCCTCTAAATTGTTTTACATGAAGCCCCACATGCTGATGCTAATCTTGGGTAGGTAGGCTTCCTAGGGGTGACGTTGACAGTGACAAATGACTGACGATCTATTTGCTGAACTCTGCTATTAATGCTGGAATCTTTATTGGCTTTTATTCAAGCATACGTTTATCTTCAAGTTCTGATTGACTATGTCATTCGTGTTTCAATTAATAAATTAATAATTGAGTTGATTGAATAAAGATTGATCTAACAGATGAATTAGTATTGTAATCAATAGGGAAATAAAACTTGATTAACTCCTTTACCGAGTTGTGGTTATTCATGATAGATGGATTAAGTTGTTCTTCTATAGAATGTTTCTTGATTATTGATGTTGATTATTGAGTCAGTATTTGCTGCATGACTAGGATACTCCATGCTATTCAAAAGGTTCATCGACCTATACGCGTCCCCTTGTAAGTTTACTTACTAAGGACCAGGCGCGCTTGCAGTAGCTGCAAGGCTCTTCCTTAAGCTCTGCCTCATTTAATATCTATATGGCACTTTTGAATTCCCTTATATCACCTTTCGGAATTGACACAATCTCTTATGCCAATAATAGCCAATTTATTCTATCCTTAGATAAATCTTCTTTGGGGTTGGAAATCAACTTTTAAAACTGTCTAAGTGCCTTCATCAAATGGATGCAGGTAAATTGTGTGAAATGCAACACTGGCAAGACGGAGATCATGTTATTCAGAAAGGCTAACAATTTTGTCCCCTGCCTCTGGTGGCCTGAAGACACCCCACCCCCTCCAGCCATGGTAGAGGTAGTTAGAAATTTGGGAGTCAAGTTTGACTCCCAGCTATCCTTTATGCTGCATGCCCTGACTAACACAGGATCCTGTTTCAACCTCAAATATTTTTTTTAATTCTTTGACTTTCTACCTCCCACAGCTAGGAAATCTGTTGCGTGCGCTTTCATAACTTCGAGGTTGGACTATTGCAATAGCCTTTATGGGGACGCATCTAAACGATGATGCTCATCATGTATGTTCTGCTTTAGCGCCAGGATACTCCCTTGGGAGTGACAGTGCACTTTATAAGTGACAAATAAAATAAAATAAAATCCCATCCCAGAAGTGTTATATTATGTTATGTTGATTTTTGTAGCAAGCTTATCACCTGTGAGGGTTTCCAAGTGCATAAACACATTCCCATCGGTCTAGGACGGAGCGCGGTGTTCGCCTGCCTCACCTGGTCCTGGCACTGGTGTTACGCAGTTTACTATTATAGACGGCATTAGGGCAGTGTTTGGATTGGCTGGGTGGGGAGGCGTGGCACTTAGTTCTCTCAATAACTGCATGGCTCCATTACAGCCAGGGAGCGAGGGCCCAGTGTATTTTTTATTCAGTACTGTAATAGCTCTCCCGGTGCACACGACATGGACAATGTAGGACACAGGCAGCAGCTGATATGATCTTTATTCTCTTGCCCTGATTCACGGGCAGGTTATCGTGATCCTCTCTCACCAGCTCCGAAAATCCCTTGATATCAGAGTCACTAATCCCAGCGCTCCTGACGCACTCGGTGTTCTTGCTCAGCTACACCCGGAGGAAACGGGAAGTTCTTTGCAAATCTTCCGCTGTGGGTGACATGATTTATCCCTCGCGGCTTTGGATGAATTGCAGACACTTCACAGCTGCTGGTAAAGCTTCATTGTGCAGTTTATGCCGGCTGCGTGTATTTACTGGCTCACCAGCCATCATTCTCTGAAACGTCACCTGAGCCTTCACAATGCAGGAGGCGCATGCAGCGGAAGAATTTTAAAGCAAGCGATGCAGTATCCACATAAAATGCACGGGCATCTTTCGATGATGCGGCTGGCTCGCAAGCAAGATGGGTTTTGAGCACACTATACCCCCGAGTTAACTCGCCTGCGCCACGTGCTGCCGTGCCGTTGTCATCATAATAAGAATAGTTATTAAGTAAAGCGTCCTATAGGCAGAAAATCTGCTCCGCTAGACCGTAAATTAGACCTTGGTGTCTATTAGCAATGTGTGCCCTCAGACTCCAAATACTCGGTGATCTCTCTTCCCCTCTGCCGCACACACAGTAAGGCATCTCTGCTTGAGTGATGGATCCGAAAAGTAAACACCCCAGGGGACTTCATTGACCTTTTTTAAAGATCAGTTTATCTGATTTGCCACCAATAATTAGGAGTCTGCAACAAACGTCTAACCTATCAGATTCAAATGCCCGCTTTGTTCTCCCCCCTAGTTGCATCCATTCGGGTTTGCTTGGTACATCTTAAATGCATCGAATATTTAGTGTCATTTCATAGGCTAAGCTTTTTAAAATGTGATGGGAAAGTTGCGCCGCAAAACGCACTTTTTTTTAACCATATTTTAAGGTTGTTTTTTTTTATGTGAGAAAACTCTAAGGCCAACACTTGAGAAAGTGGGACGCAACTGTTTCACTGACTCAATCAATCATTCAATCAGGGAATTTGTAAAGCGCACTAATCACCCGTGAGGGTCCCAAGGCGCTGGGGGGGGTTGCTGCTACTGCTCGATCAGCCATGTCTTGAGAAGTCTCCTGAAGGTAAGGAGGTCCTTTGTCTGACGCAGGTGGGTGGGAAGAGTGTTCTACGTCTTGGGGGCGAGGTGCGAGAATGATCTGCCGCCGGTGGTTGTTCTGCGGATGCATGGGACAGTGGCTTGGGCAAAGTTGGCGGAGAGAAGCTGTTGGGTCGGGGTGTAGAAGGAGAGCCATCTGTTGAGGTATTCTGGTCCGGTGTTGTGCAGTGCCTTGTGAACGTGGGTGAGGAGTTTGAAGGTGATTCTTTTGTTGATGGGGAGCCAATGCAGGTCTCTCAGGTGGGCCGTGATGTGGCAGGGGCAGGGAATGTCCAGGATGAGGCGTGCAGAGGCATTCTGGATGCGTTGCAGTCTTTTCTGGAGTTTGGCCGTGGTTCCTGCACAGAGGGCATAGCCGTAGTTCAGTTTGCTGCTTACGAGGGCTTGGGTGACTGTTCTTCTGGTTTCAGTGGGGATCCATTTGTAGATCTTCCAAAGCATGCAGAGGGTGTTGATGCAGGAGGAGGAGATGGCTTGGACTTGCTAGGTCATATATAGGGAAGAGTCCAGGATGAATCCCGGGTTGCGTGCGTGGTCAGTGGGTGTCGGTTCAGTTCCCATTGATGCAGGCCACCATGAGTCGTCCCATATGAAGGGGATGGAGCTGAAGATGAGGACCTCAGTCTTGTCAGAATTCAGTTTCAGGCAGCTGTTCTTCATCCATTCGGCGATGGCCTTCATTCCTTCGTGGAGGTTGGTCTTGGTGGTGTCCTTGGTGAGGGAGAGGATCAGCTGGGTGTCATCCGCCTATGAGATGATGTTGAGGTTGTGAGATCGGGCGATGTTAGCGAGCGGAGCCATGTAGACGTTGAAGAGGGTCGGGCTGAGGGACGAACCCTGGGGTACGCTGCAGATGATTTTGATGGCTTCAGAGTGGAATGGAGGGAGGCGGACTCTCTGAGTTCTGCCAGTGAGAAAGGAGGTGATCCAGTCCAGGCCTCTGTTGCGGATTCCTGCATCGTTGAGGCATGTGCGTAGGGTGTGGTGGCAGACGTTGTCGAACGCAGCTGAGAGGTCCAGGAGGATGAGGGCCACGGTTTTGCCATTGTCCAGTATGGTTCTGATGTTGTCGGTGGCGGTGATGAGGGCAGTTTCAGTGCTGTGGTTGCTGAGGAATCCAGATTGGGATGGGACCAGAGTATTGTTCTCCTCAAGGAAATGGGTCAGTTGTTTGTTGACAATTTTCTCCATGACTTTTACCGGGCTAGGGGAGCAAGGAGATGGGTCGGAAGTCCTTGAGAACCTGACTCACTTAGTTTGGGGCAGGTATGACAACCCACCACTTTTAGAGGTCATCAGCTGCCACTGATGGCAAGTAAAAAGTTGTCCCTATTGGAAATCATTATTGGAAAGTTTAATCTACCTGGGAGTCCTTACTATAAGGTACTCGGTGTGCCAAGGGCCTGTAGATTAAATTGACCCTAGAGGAAGCTAAGGCGCTTAAGTGTGCATTTCTGCAGTGACAAATGAAAGCATGGCAGTTAAAGCACTGTCATATTCATCCTGTCAAATCAACCTTTTTGACAGGTCCAAACATCCCTATTCTTACCAGTATGTCAACCCTAAAGTCTACCCAAAGAGCCCAGATGGTAAAGAGCATGGTTCTAAATAGCAGGAAACTATAAACTATGTTTCACGTGCCCTTGTAGTGGAATGGAAAATCTCCAAAGATGATGTTCCCTATTAGATATTTAGTAGCCCCACTGGCTAACATTGGGTGACCTTTTCATTTTGTTAAAGTGTGACATCTCAATGGAATTTGCTCAAAAGGTTTGCAAAGTGTCAAATTAATAGTTACATTAAATCCAACTTATTGGCAAAGTCGGTTTTAACATAATTTTTTCAGAAAAGTAGCTTTAGAAGCTTTACTTTTCTAGGTTGCCTATAAGGACACTAGTAGACTTTTCTGGTGGGCCAAGCAGCTCACATATGCCAGGTAAGCTCTCTGGGTAGGTGTGAATTGTTCTCAGGAAATTTTTGCTGCGAGAACCGAGAAGAGACCAGGACTAACCTGAAAGCCGATCCACCTGAGGTGCATCGCCGGTCAGACTCAACTTGTTGGTTTGCCCCATTGGGAGCAGTTGGACTTCCAGAAAGATTTCTAAGCCCCTGGTTAAGGACTTCAGTGGGTCCAACACAGAGGAGCAAGCTGCTGATGTCAAATCGTCCACTGGATCCCATAGGCCAGCCTCACAGTAGATGGGAAAATTATATTGCGTGTCCAGTGGTGATAGCCATTCCCCCAGCCTAAACCAAACGAATACAAAACAGTAACCAGTAAGAGTCCCAACAACCTGGAGGGGGTATTGAGCCCTCCTGCCAATAGAGATTGTGACTAAATGATTGTCCCCCACTGTGCCTAGAAAGGGCAGGAAAACCTGTTTTTGCTGACCGCCTCTTCTGTACAGCAGGTGGCTGCCAGCCTCAAGCCCAAACCTAGGACTAGGAAAGTGAACGTTGATTCCCTACCCCAATCCAACCTTGAGCAGAAGAATCAATAAACAAAAAAGCCTTCCACTCTAGGTTTCACAGTAGGAAATCTCAATTGCCCTTGATAGCACCATCGTCTCTAGCAGAGATCTGTCGCTGGACAAAAGGACCATACATAGCAGCGGATATTGCCAGATGGGAAAGTATCCCGGAAAGGTATTAAGATATATCAAGAAGTAGCCATACTTATCTGGTCCACAAAGCTGGCCTGACTGTGGCCTGTGCCTTTCTTGATCCCCTAGATCTCACCTGGTCATGCTGCAAACCCTCTGGCTGCTCCAACCAGAGGAATCGTAACTCAATAACTGGTGGCAGGCTGCTCAAGGCATTTGCAGGTCTGCCCGTTTGTGCATGGAAGAAGCACGGTTCCTCTGACAACTCCGTTATCTGAGTCAGTCCTTAAGGCTCTGTTGGTTTTGGCTCCTCTCTCACTGTTGCACTTCTGGGTCTGCCCCTAGTTTGTGTCCCACCTGCCGGAAATCCTCTACAGCACCGGACACTACATGTTGTTCCCACCAATTTTGAGAGAGATACTTAAGGGTAATGTCCATCGTTGTCTGATTCCAGCATCTCTGAAATCTCTGTGGTAAGAGCTGCAGTTTCTACATTTTCAAATGTGCTTCGTCGTCTCTGTATCACAGCCACAGGCAGGAATTCAATAGGGTGGAAAATACAGTGTAACATGTTTGTGAATCACCACGAAGTTAAGAAAGAGTCAGTGTTAAGCACATTTTCATGTAAAAATCCCTGGCTACTTTTTTGAGAAAACATCGGCTTTCAATGGTGTGGCAAGGATTCCAGGAAAACTAAAATATCAAGAAAAGTGGGCTCAATTTCCTGTGCTGGCAAAAAAAAATAAAAAATTAAAAGGCATGCAGTGAGATCCTCAGTCCACCTGGCTCCGATGCAACTTCATCTGCTGCATTATAAATAGTTGCACTACTGCTGGGAACACTCACTTGTGATTCCTAAGCTAAAAAATATCAATGCATTGTGTAGACACACCCTAATATGTTTCATATTAACACACATCATACATTGAAGAAGATCCTAAACTTTGTTATTTACGCCTACACTTCAGATGGGAATCATGCTATGTGTCACTGATTTCCAACACCTTTTGTAAACTTACTTGGTTGCTATCTTAATGTTTTGATACCTTGGAATATGTTAAAATATTGTTAAGTAGTGGTTCAGTTGGTTTATATTTATTTATTTGTTTTAGTTGTTTATAGGACTAATCAGACCCACTGCCTACACGTCCTGGGTAAAACAAGGCGAGTAGCATATTATCCCACTTGTGTTATCCTGAAGAGAACAGACTAACCCATAGCTCAGAACTTGTGGACAATGGAGCATACCTTCTCCAGTGTTCATTTGCTGGACATGTGCTCCATTAAATATGGAACTTCAAATCAATTGAACACTGTACACCCCTTTACCCCTTGTTTGCAAACAGAGAATCCTATCCCTTTAAGCGCCAGTATGTACAACATTATGGTTTGTTAGAGTAGGTTACACCATCACAAACATGACGGATATGCCATCCACTGTATTACAATCACATTATAGCCTATGGACATCGTAATACGATGAACGGTATATCCGTCATGTTTGTGATGCAGTAACCCGCCAAACTCTAAATCAGGCCCTATGTCTTCTTACCTGATTAGCTCCACTATATAGCACTTGTCATCATTTTCCTACCTGTATTTTATCCTCTTGTGTGTGCGCCAATATACGCAATATGGAGGTCGTTTGTAAAACTGATCAAATCACAGAATTTTTGGTTGCAGAAATTCTGGAAAAAAAACATAAAATTATGCAAAGTTTTGCAACAAGCTGATCCAGCACATTGCACTATTTTTCAGTGCAAAATGCATGCTTACATCGATTTATTCTGTGAGGGGCATTTTGCACTGCAAGTAAATAAAAAACAATTTAAAAAACAGGTATACATATTTGTTTTCTTTGCATTGTCCAATAGTTCAGCAATAGGTTTTTTTCCCAACTGAAATCTGAATTAGCTATATTATCATAAAGGTGTAGGATCTTACAAGGACAGAAATTATGGCCTAGATTTATTATACTTACATGTAGCTCAAAGCAGAAAGCCACCTTGAAAGGGAAAGGGCAAGAATGTTCTGTATTTAACATTATATGGCACATTCCTGTCCTTTCCTTGTCCTGGCACACTTTCAGTAGCCTAGTGCCAACGCAGGTACCTTTGAGTCATGGTGTAGTGGTGCCTGTGTTGCAGGCAGGATTATTTTTGTGCAGGAAGGGAAACCTTCCTGCACAAAAACAACCCTAAGATGCATTTTCCTCTTTCTATGTGTGTTGCAGATTGCAATTGAGGAGATATAATGATATTTCTCCTGCTTACGCCTCCCTTGGGGAGGCATAGCATTTTGATGCAAACCCTGGTCCATCACTAATGTTAAATCTGGGAATGCGCCAAAATCCATGGATGGGTGCATGGGAACAGCCATGCTCCATCCATACAATGCCTCTCTGGGGCATTTTGCGCTGCCTTGCATTACTTTAGATTTATCAAGTTATGCAGGCCCACTCAAGGTGGCCTTGCATGTCTTCATAAATCTGAATTTAGTGTTGCGTCACCCTGGTGCCTCCTTGAGTGACACAAGTGCGATACAACACTATGATAAATCTGGCACTCTGTGTATTACACCAGTGTAAAAACCTGCAAAGGCCTAGTGGTTTGTATATATACATGCTAATTTCTAGATTGTAAAATTAGAGTTGTCCAAACAGTGTACAATTTGAAAAAATAAACAAATATGGATGGGTTGGGCTGCAGTTGTAAGTCAACAGCTTCATCAGAAGAATAGTTTTGCGATGACCATATATCCCATAATACAATATTGTTTTTTAAAAGTATGATTGATGCCATGAGAATGTGTTGCATATTGTATGAGTGACTCATGGTGTGTAAGTCAAAAATCGTTTTCTAATGTTGAATCAGAACACTGAATTGAACCTGTCAGCAGCATGAAGAGTTTTGCATATTTTCCTTCAAACAACATGTAATTATAGTACATTCCCAAAAATAGGGCAACAAGATATATGTCATAATTTAAATGAGTATTTGAATGCTTCAACTAAAACTGATTCTTTAAAGACAAAGGAACATGAAACGGATCAGTTTTGTATCCATTTACGTCAATATCAATAGTTAAGATAATGGTGACACGTAGTAGCTTAATCCAGGCTCACCAACAAGTTCTAATAATCCATGGAGAGTGATCCTGATAATGGCATGCACATATCTCCTCCAATGAGAGCATCACTCAAATTTGTACATTTATTTTTGAGTGCTGCAAATAGAAGGTCAGAAAATGTAGTATATAGCATAGAATATCTGATGATCGGATTGATAATGTATGTGATTGGAATACCCACCATTGGCTTTGTATGTTCTAGACTAGGCTAATTGCACAATCCTGAACACCAGGGCTATCTCAGGGGAGCTACTTGCTGTGACAGCATTCTTATAGTAAAAACATATAGGGCCACATGTGCATACGTTAGCAATTGCGATTTCCTAATTGCGATTTGCATGGAAATCGCAATTCCAAATGTATGAAACTCCACTGAGTTTCTTTTGCGATTCCCGGTGGGTCGCAACTAAACCTACTTCACAAATATCAATGAGATATGTCGCAATTTGTGACCGACTGAGAATCTTAAAAATCACAGGGATGGTGGCCTGCTAGAGTCAGCAGACCACCATGTCTGTGATTGCTTTTAAATAAACAAATCTTTTTTTTTTAACTGCAGGCCGTTTTCCCTAAAGGAAAATGCAATGCATTTAAAAAGAAAAAAATGAACCGCTTAAGTTTCATTTTTTAAAAGTAGTCAGTTGTCCGTGGGACCACTGCCTGCTCTTAAAAAACGATTTTCCCAACCAATCACAAAGGAGAAGGGGTCCCCTGGGGGCCCCTTCCTATTTGCGAATGGGTTTTCATTGGCAGTAAATTGCAAAAGTTTTGCAACCGCATTTTGGTTGCAAAACATTTGTACATAAGTTTCAGATTCGATATTAATAAGGAGTGCCCTCAACATGCCCCTTCCTAACACCAAATCACAAACCTAAATTGTGATTTGGTAAGAAGTTCAGAATCATAATGTAGGCTTTGTACATCCCATATTGCTTTTTTCCAGTCGCAAACAGGCCAATTCTGCGAGCCGGCCCTTCTGCGACTGGATAAAAGCTTCGCACATTTGGCCCCATATTTCATAGATATTGCCAGATTTGGACTGGGTACTTTATTCTAATTGCATTTCAGTTTCTGATCTTGTCTGGCAGGCTCCTGTGGTTTGTAACCTGCCACTGCACCTTCAAGGTGTGACGATTTCTGACTTATTCAGGTTTGGGCAACAACAAAAAACTGCAAATTGATGATTTTAATCATATTTATTGATTTATTTATGTTAGTGTGCCCCTACAACTGGAGTTTGTCACCAGCAGCAGAAGCACCCAGAACTACCCTCTGGCCCTATTCTCTAAAGTTCTCAGCTGCATTCTAGCTGTGTTTAATAGGGTTGAATAGGCATGCAGCTTCCAGTGAGCAAGCGGTCATAAGTTTCAGCTCATGTCTGTGCAAGAACAATTAGGCCTGGACAGAATGTTTAATTCCGCCAGTGGAATCAGAGGAATTTGGTCATTCTGCATTACTTGCGTAATGCGGAATTACTGATAAATTCTGCTGCTCCACCGGGGGAATTAATCTGCAGTAAATTGTTTTTAAACAGGGCCGGGAAATGGACCAGCCCCTCTATGTTTAAAAGTCACTATAGATTAAAGTTTAATCTGCAGTCATTTTCAAACATAGAGGGACTTCACCCTCTAGCAGTCCTGTTTAGAAACCACTGATGTCCTTACTTCTTGGCACCCTTACCTAGAATATGTAAGGGCGCTAAAGGGTATGCACTGCAGTAGCTGCTGCAGCATTCTTTAATTAAAGTCAGGGCGGCATGCGACCCCTGCCCCTCAACCATTATAGGCCCTGGGGAGCCCATCCCCCAGAGTCAAAATGTCAAAAAAAGGGAGGGGGCCATGTGCCCCTCCACGCCAAATCTTCAAAGTCCTAGGGGACCCCATCCAGCGTGGGTGAATTCTTTAATTAAGGGGATAGGTGCACACGGCCCCCTTCCCTGAGCCATCATAGGCCCAGACAACCCCTGCCCCGGGGCTGAAATGTGTAATAAAGGGAAAGTGTGGACATAGAAACTACCGCATTCTGAGGATGGGTTCCCCGGGATATAGTAAAGGAACTGGTCCCTGGGGATGCTGTCACAAGAACCCCCCTTCGTGAGCCTTTAAAAGATATGACAATAGCTCCCTTACCTCCATCCCTTACCTTGACCATTGTTCCCTTGTCCCAAGGGACTCCTCCCCAAGACACAGTAATTTCCCTGCCTGCACTTCTGCCACGCAGGGAAAGGTGTTTACTTCCGTCTGATGGGAGCATTTTTAAATCTCCCACCAAACGGAGCAAGCACTAAGGGGCATATTTGCACAAAATTGGCAAGGGCAGGGCTACAAGACTTTTTACTGTGTTGTCCTATGACATATTGAAGGGCGGGAATACATCATATTTACAAGATACCCTTTCAGGCAGCGCCAGTGCACAATTTGGTGCTTAGTGCCATCACAGGCACCCTTGCACTATGGTGCAAGGGTATCTGCATTGTAGGCAGGATTGTTTTTGTGCAAGGGGGGGGCGCTTTCCTGCACAAAAACAACACATGGAGACTTTTTCCTCTTTCCGTGTGTGGTGCGAAAGGAGAAAAGGCAAAAACAAGGAGAAGTAAAGATATTTCTCCTTGGTACGCATACTCTGGAAAGTCATACAGTTTTGATGCATTCCCAGGTAATCCTGCTCTTTCCCTGCACTGGTGCCCCGAGTGCAGCCTAGCACCAATACAGGCACACTTGTGCTATTGGGCAAGGGCACCTGCATTGCAGACAGAATTGTTTTAGTACAGGAAGGGACAACATTTTGCACAAAAAACAATCTTCAGAGGCTTTTTCCAAAGTTACTTTGCGTGGCTGTGAAAATCTTACTGAAGCCCTTGTGTTGCCTTGTCCCACTTTGAGTGACACAAAAGCAAAGAAAGGGCTTTTCAAATCTGGACCCCATCCATAGGACAAAGGTGTGGTGATGCAATGCTTATCAACACAAGAAACTAAGTAAAACCAAAAATACAGGATTTCAGCAGGCATTTATTATAACAGTAAGCTGATGAGAAAAATAAGCATGTACAATAACATATTGTACAAGGAATTAAGGGATTTGTTTAAATGAAACAACTCAACAAATGCATCCCTGTGCAGTTGGTGTTGCATTGTGTCATGTTGCATAAGTGCATGGAGGCTCATACAATTGTCAGTCCAAGGAGTGACCTTGAACCGCACCAGGTAGGAGCAGCTTCCTATGTGATACAGCACCATGGGCCAAAACAATATCAAGTCTCACCTAAGTGTTGTATAGACCTCTGAGGACAAAAGCTCACAAATGTCCATTCAAGATCCTTCTAGTTTGAGAATCTTCTAGCCCATCACTGTGCTTTTCCAACATGACTGTGCAGATGCTATTGCTCATTATGCAGTACATACCTCCTTGCTCATTCTTAAAGGTTGGGGTAGCTGTTTACCAGATCTGTGCGTTCATGTTCTATGAAGCTTCAATACTGATTGCTGGATAAAAATCTAGGATACTTTCCCAAGTCCTGCTGCTGTTATGGTACATCATATCATATCTAGGTTATGTAAAGTCATGCTGCTATAGGAGCTATTTCTTGATTATAAACATATGTGCTTGCACTTGAAACTAAAACACTGAGCTGTTTAGAAATGGGTTTTCCTGACCTATGGTTAACTAGGCCTTGAATAGGCCTCAACTCCATCTGTAAAAAGGAGGCTACTGCTGTCTCCTAATAATTGTTGTGTTTATGTTTCTCATTTTGACACTGCGTGCTGTAAGATGTGCACTGTTTATTTTGCAATGAAATACTGTTTTCAAAGAACTCTGGAGAACTATTTGCAGCAATCATGGCCCTTCCTGTTGGCACAATGTCGACAGAACTTCTATCAGACCTTCAATTGTTTCAGTAACATATTTGTTCATTTATCTCAGATGCCTGTAGGTTACAAGGGGCGAATCAATATTCATGTAGTCGATTAGTTTTATGATAGTGGGTTCATATGATGTTTTAAAGTACGGTGTTGTGATTTGTCAAAGAATAGATGCATTTGTTCATCCGATGCTGACGGTACAACCTTCCATTGCTTTCTATGGTGAAATTCATTATGAAAGACCCTTGAATTTGAGGAAGTCTTTTTGCTCTCTACTAGCGATGTTGCCCAATCTCTGTCATTTTGATGCACTTTCGGTACTTAGGCTAATTTCCAATTTTTTACTCATTATTGCACTTATCTCCATTTTCTGAGAGTTTTTTGGAAACTGATTTCTTCTACTTTATGATTCATATACCGAACAAAGCTATATATTTTTCCTTCTGAATTGTGCTTTCTTTTTTTCTAATAAACCTTCATGTTTTTTTCAAATTATTGATCTTGAACTCCCTTTTTGAGTCAGTCCCTTCATCTTGTTGAGTGATTTTTTGCTTTCCTGTTCTAATCTAACCCTTAGAGACACCGTGCCTCATCTATTCTTATGGTTAACACCACCCCCGACCCGTGATCTTTGGCCACCATTATGTAGATTATTGAAGTAATAGCATCTGAGCGCACATACAGTACCAAACAGGTCCATGGGCCACCGTCTTGGGTCAGTGAGGAATCATGTAACAGTCTACTGAATAGTGGAATTAATGAGTCAATATCCCTCACTCACGACGTGTTGCACAGATCATATTTCGGGAAACCACTCTGTGCTCCTCCTGGGTGGTATCTTTATTACTCCTAAGTGCTGTACCTGTGTCTTTGTGCTATACATACTAAGGGGGTTATTACAACTTTGGAGGAGGTGTTAATCCGTCCCAAAAGTGACGGTAAAGTGACGGATATACCACCAGCCGTATTACGAGTTCATTATATCTTATGGAACTCGTAATACGGCAGGTGCTATATCCGTCACATTTGGGACCGATTAACACCTCCTCCAAAGTTGTAATTACCCCCTAAGTGTTCACAAACAGTAGTTCACTACACTCTCTCTGTTTTTTTCTCTCTCTAGTTCTTACCTACTCTTTCCTTTGTTCATTCTATTTCTCTCTCTCCATGTATCTCTTTTTCTTCTCCTGTTCTGTTTGCATTGTTTCGAAGATGTATTTTGGTTACTTTGTGGGATGTACTTGAAAGTTGGTACTGATGGTGCCCCAGCCCTGGAAACTGTCCCATCTAGCTAACCAGTAAACTATCTCTGTTCACCTTTTATTCTGATACAGGATATAGGAAATATAGAGAACTCACATCCGATGAAATGTTAAGCAAATCAATCCATTACTAGCATCTGACATTACATGATACCAAGAATATATACCACTATATTGAATACTTGCATTGGTATCTCAGTGCCAGCAATGCTACACATGCATTCACATACCATGGCTTATGGTGCTATGGCCACTATGTGGTAGCCTCTCAACAAGATTACATGGATGGCCCATGTGAGTACCCCGGGGTAAGTCCAAAGTCATGAAAAAGATGAAAATAAGCTACACAGAAAAAAATCTTCATAGGGTAAATTAACTAAGAAAGTTGAACCTCTTTCAGCATCTACAGAAAATAAAATGTTTCAAGAGCTACAAAAAATTTGAAGTTTACTAAGTGGCAAGTTGTGATTCAAGGTCAGGTGGAGGTGGAATGCTATGTATCTTGAAAGTAACTATCAAAGCCAAGCACCATCTTCTTTCTCCCACAGTGATGAAGCTTGAGAGCCACAGTAACAATTCAAACCAATAAGAAGTGGTGCAGAGGACATTCGTACAGAAGGGCCTTCTGCAATGCCATTAGAAAGTTGGAAGCTGTATGAGGCAACATCCCAGTTCCATTAAGTGCAAGGTGGACAGCAAGGAGGTATGTATTAAAACGGAACATGACCCGAGGCAGAGATTTAATTGATACTTTCCAACTGAAATTTTCTCAGTGGATCATATGCATCTGCACAGAGCTAGAAATTTCCAAATTGGAGATCTTTCACCTCCATTTCGGAACTACTTACTGAAATGTTGACTCACACAACAAAGCCTAAGAAACTGTTAGATTTATGGATAAACAAGAAGAGATGGGGCACAATGACTTTCCTCTGGCAAGACTCAATTTAGACCATTGCTAGAGGAAACAGCAAAATATCATTCATATGTGACTGTACAAAAACTGGTCGCAAATTGTGATCAGCATATTTGTGATCAGTAAAGAATGTTAACAACTGACCAATGTACTAACAGGTAGATATATGTTTTTCAAAAGTTTTTTGGAGAGCTGGTAGTGCCCCTGGCCCGCACCACTGTCTACTGCCATCAAACTTTTGTTTTCATTCACAAAGGGGAAAGGGTTCATAAGAGTCCCCTTCCCTTCTTGTGAATCCATTACCACCCTGACTCAGGAGTCAGTCATTTTTCAATGTTTTAAAACCAAATTTTATTGCTAAACATTGATATATATCATAACGTTTCCGTATTTGGAAGGGTTGCCTACAAAAAGCCCCTTCTAAATACAGGATCGGTATGTGGTTGCAGTCCCATTTTAGGTGTCACTCAAAGTTTACTGACTCCAAAAATGCCATTCATACATAAGTAAAAGCATGTTTGTCTGAATTGGAGCATTTCCGGTTGTGAAAATACTTAGTACACGAAATACAAGATTCTTCGGGAGAATAATGAAAGAATCATCCAAGAAGCAGAATTAGTGACTCCTGATAAGGCCTCTCGTTTTGCTAGAATATCAAACTCAGGTACCAAACTTTATAAAATGTCATGTGCTTATAAACGATGTTGGTAAAGTATTCAAGGACCAAAGAGGTGTGCAAATTCCCTAGGGAATTACACAACAGAAATATTAGTACCAGATAACTTAATTTTGTTGCAATGCTCTTTAGGCATTATGCTCCCTCAGCAGCACAAGAGGCCAAAGCCTTACGGTTTAATAATATGGTTTAATAAACTTACATGAATTGAGAAGGTCCTGTCTTGGTGAAATGCGCTACGGGAGGAGTGCAGAGCAGACGCCAACGTGCCGGAGAATGCATAAGAGCCCGGATAAACGAGATATCTTGGAAGACCGTGACTGTGGTCTTTTAAAACATCAAAGCATACGTCAAGCATTTAAATCAAAATGCTTGTTGACCGATTTGGATCTGTGGCCCTGATGAAGGTGGTATAAAGGACTTATTTACTTCAGAATCCACCGAAACGCGCGTCGGCATTTTTCTTTGTGGCTGGCCAGAGGACTCTCAATATGGGACATCAAGGATGGTTTCTTATTTGCTGGCCGGCCAATGAATCTTAAATAAGGAAGAACAAGGAAGGTTAACTAATACGTGCCGGTACATCTCCAGTTCGGCTCTTTATGTTGTGGCCATGTTGTGGCCGGCCCCAGGATTTTGTGTATGAGGATTGAAGCTGGCATAAAGAATCAGATGTATTTATATATTTGTACATAATTGATGAATCGTTAAAAAAATATTTTTGATATTAGTTTAGATTAAAAAAACAAGGAGTAATATATGTTATTTTGCAATTTATTTGTAAATTAGATTTTTGTTGTGGAATCTGTCTTTATCTGTTGTCCTTATATAAGTGTGGCTTGAGTGAGGTGTTGTGTCGATCATTTATTGTCTGTCTTTGTGTCTTTATGTGAGCTAGAACAGGGTTTTTGGATTGATGTTACTTATGTATTTTTGTGTGATTTAGAATAAAGTTTGTACAGTTTTAGTATTTGTGGTATTGTGGATGGTTGTTTGTATGGGAAGCATATAGGAGAGAGACATGCTTGTTTATAGATTGATTTGATTCCCTAGTTTTCTCTCCTGATCAATCTAGGGATTCCCTTTTTGGATTTTCCTTGCACAAGAGGCCAAAGCCTTACGGTTTAATAATATGGTTTAATAAACTTAAATGATTCGAGAAGGTCCCGTCTTGGTGAAATGAAAAACAGCATTAGAAAGATAAAAAAAAGTGGAAAGGTTATGGCCTCAGAAATGTCAATGCTTTTTCGCACTCCTCACAGCCTCATTTTCTTTTGTTTTGCTTTATTTCCGTATGTTGCAAAAAATGAGATAGCTGAATGAAAATAATTTTAAAAAACTCTATTTCCCTTTTCCTAAATCCGTTGTCACTGATATTTGTGAGGACTGCCAGTCAATTTGTATTGCATTATCACATTTTTACCCCATTACCCAGATATGGTGCCACAGCTCGGGCAATGGTAACAACCTGTTGGCAACCATTGCTTTTTGCAAATGTCTGACAACTTCTGACACATCTTACTCGGCTACATTCTTTACTCTTAAATGCACTCAACATGCAATTGGACAAATTAGATCTGCAAACTGATCTAATGAACGTCATGGCATCTCATATTGCTGACATTAACCACAACCTGGATAAGCTAGCTAAGTGGCCGCCTATTTTGAAGTCCACAACTGAGTCGCAGAAAGACTCTTGTATGTGTGGTCCAATCATTGACAAGCTGAGCACACTACCTATCATCTTAACAAATATACTAGATGAATTAAAAATAAATGAGAGTAAGTCCTGTCTACCAAGTCATGCAATGCAACAATTAACTCATCTAGTCTCTCAACAAATGAAACCAGGAGAAAAAACGGTCAAGGATCAATTCCCGGCCCGACCAACAATAAATGGGGAGAAGTATTCGGGCACAACTATCATCTGCCTAAACCCCTATCCAAAAGCTCAAAGTAGGCCACTAATATCTTTGGACATCTGTAACATCTCTCAGGCCAGCACAATGGGGGACCAGACGTCTAAGCGTGTGTCGCTGAGAGAAAAGCGCTCAGATGAATTTGTTGCAAAGATGCCTAACCTTCCAACCAAAAGACAAAATAAAACAAGTCAGAAAGGCTAGGAAAAAAAAAACATACTGGAGACAGCAGTTGTAACTTTTACCCCATATTTACACTGCAACCTAATCCTCCGATACAGGGTTGCCTCCTCTCAAGACAATCGCAGGCACTAAACTATCCAAAAGTTAATTGGAAAGGGTAGTAAATGGCTCAGTACAGTTAATCTCAGATGATATACAATAATTAATTGATATACCATCATTAATTTCTTCCCATCACACTAAACACGTAGTGCACAGGATGGCTGAACACACCAACTTAACCCATCCTGTCCGGACATGAGGGAGGTAACATACAAGAACTAGCTTTTATCTAAAAAAAACAGAAACACAGGGATGCTCGATGACAGCGTCTGAAAATAACCCAGCAAACATAGACAGCAAGTGGTCAGAGGTGCAAATCATTTCCTCCCCATCACCGAAGGACCTCCCAAAGACACTTTTAGTAACAACAATTAAACCAACGGATGGCTTACAGGAAGAGGCACTGGGAGTTAGGTCACAACCCGGGAATTTGGCACCTTTAGCCCAATCAAAGCTGCCCATTCAAGATGATTCCCCGCAACCTACAGTTGATTGTCTGGTTATAAAAATGGGTAATTGGCAGAGAGACAAGCCACAATCACAGAACCTTGGTGGCTCAGAACAAATACAGTCTGTTTGTCAGTCCAATGAATCATCACCCCGCGAAATGCTCGCTTCGTACCCTGCTCAGGGATAACATCTCAGAAGGAATCCCAAATTCGAATTACCCCCCTAGAGTGGTAACAACCAGTAACGAGCAAGGCCTTACAACTACAAAGGTAATGATTTGGAACTTAGAAACCGCTACAGTGGATTTGAAATACAAGTCTCCTTGAAACAGTCAAGTGGGCCGTCTTACGATGGTCCAAAATAGTGAACAGCGAAAGGTTGAATGGCCGATGAACCCATCACCACATTCAATTACAGATTACGCCCTTCAACTTCCACACAAGAATAGTTCATCAAACAGTGGGGAATCAAAGCAAATAATTTTAACTCCACAGTACACATCACAAAGCCAACAAGGCTACTTGAATAGGGGTAACATCCTGAGGTTATTAGCTGAGTTACTGCTAATCCAGAAGATAACATCCACGGAATTAATATTAGTGAAATTTCTTCCTAACAACGAGGCCAGGGGCCAGAATAAATGCACACCATCTGTAAATCGAGGGATATTACTACACTGATCCTGGATGCCAAAACGCAGTTTGAAGCATGGGGGATAGTCCTTTCAGAGCTGCGTAGGCCACGCTACACTTTTCCCTTATAGCTCACCTCTTTGAAAAAACTAGAACATCGTTCAGAATTAAAGTATCATGTACCCACACCGAGAACTAAAACCACTGAGTCCCGGAAAAGGCAGCAAAGAAGGGGGGAAACTATGCTAAAACCTGTGTATGAACACTAAACACTTGTAATTATGTGCCTATAACCCCACAATGACAGAATGAGTCTCATGTAGAATGAGGTGGATGGCCCACACCTTAAATGCACCAAGGAGCAACTGACTCCAAAACCCTAACGCAGAAAATATATATATAGGGAATGCCGTAAGTATTTCGTCCTGGAAGATCGCTGGAGCAAAAAGCATCATCTTAGACGGCAGCTACAAATTAATGATATTGCAAGAAACATGGTTAATAGACCCGGTTCATCTAGGTGGTTACATATTATACCATATTAGTGCCGATACACCAAACAGATCTGGCAGGCCGAGTGGAGGCCTAGCAATTTATGTTTCGACGGCGCTATGTGTAACCACAGAGCAATTGGCATTCTCAACAGATGATCTACAGATCATCAAACTCACCTTTGGAGACAACCAACAAGCAAATCCTTTAGTAATATTTAACATCTGTGCACATTCACAGAAATGCCATAAAGTCCAGCTCTTCAAGAAATGACTGAATAATATTGAGCAAACAAGAAATGCCCATCCAACCTGGGACATCCCAGTGACGGGTGACTTTAATGCACATTTAATTCATACTCCAGACCTCGACGAACAGCTGGTTGCTGAAAATGCTCTATGGTTAGTCCTGCCTAAAATCCCGCAACCACACAAGAAACCGGATGGCTTGGGCATGCAACTGGTCGACGCATTAGAATATCTGGGCATGAGGGTCCTAAATAGTAGGATCAAAGACGACATGCCACCAAGTTACACTCACTATAGTCCGAAGGAGGCAGCCACAATAGATTACACCATCGTGAATCTTTCTCTTTTATCTCGAGTGAGGAAATTCATAATCGAAACCACTCTTCATAACGATCACTCATTCCGGCACAGAACTGAATTTGAATGCCCCATATTTCATGCCAGTCGCTGTTGATTTTGGTAGTCTTGCATCCATCAATTTAAAACGTCTGACTTGGTCAGAGTCCTCACTACCGGAGATCAGCAAAAAAAAAAAATCTGTTCCAAACTGCAATTTTTCAGAACTCGTCAGCAGCGGAAGTGTGGACCACCTTTCTAGCTGTATTATCCTCGCCCAGTTCTGCCTCACGTCCAACAGCGATGCAAATACAGCCACTGTCTTTAAACCTATCGACAAAAATTTTAAAATTAAGAAGGGAGTTGAGGTACGAATTAAGAAGAATCAAAAAAGAGGATGTTTCAGAATCCATGTATGTTACAATGAAATTCCTAAGGAAAAACTATAAAACTCAGGCATGGCTTGACCGCAAGTGGATGGAGGACAATTTTTTATCAAAAACTCTCTTCAGTTCAAAACCTGCAAACTCCAGTGCTTTTTGGGCTACGGTTAATGGTATTGGCCAGATGTCTAGGTATATTTACTACTTGTTAATTCCCAAAGAAAAATAGGCAAATCATCTGGCTAACATTTGTTTAATCAAGAATCACCCAACGTAAATCCACACTTAAAGGAGCCAGCAAGTTTCAACCATCCCTGCCAGAACCACGTAGGATACAGTGCAAAGTCTGTATCTCTAGTTATTAAGAAGGGATGCAGGGCCTCCCGCAGGCAGTATTCAAGACCGAGAATACTGGTCTACACCACTTGTAATTCTTTTTACGGAAATAGAGCGAACTAAAATGATCCCTTACAGTTGGAAATGATCCATTTTTAATCTGATATTTAAAGGGGGGGTTGACCCAATCTGGCCAATTATAGATTGATCGCCCTAATTGACTCTGAGGCAAAATATTTTGCGTCATTGATCCTGGATGATCTGCTTGACTGGTCCAATTCAACCAATCTTTTTCCCCTGAATCAAACTGGCTGTAGGAAAGGCTATGGCACCATGATAAACATAATAGCATTATGCGATATTGCAGACAAATCAAAACGTCTAAAGAAAAAGCTACAACTATGTTTAATAGACTTTAAAAGCACTTTTGACCGCATGGACAGAGCTATCCCTTGGCGTAAGCTGCAAAGTTGGGGCTTCCACAAAAGAATTCTCTGAAGCATTGAAATGCTCTAGCATAAAACCTGGGTGCAGATCAAGTTAGCAGACGGCACAAAACTTTCAAGGAGGATTCCAACAAACACAGGCCTGAAACAAAGATGTGTCCTAGCTCCTCAACTGTTTAATCTCTTTATGGCTAATCTTTCTCCAACGCTCAATGCGATAAACTACCATTCCCTGAAGCTGGGTAATGGCTGTATAACATTTTTCATACGCAGATGACATAGTTTTATTGAGCCACACGAAAGTAGGGTTACGTCAGTTAGTTAGTGCCCTGGCCACTTTTTGCAACAACAAACTAGAAATTAATATCACTAAGTCAAAAACTATGTCCATTGGCGCTCCTTCAATCTGGCATTAAAGCTCAAGCTACGTAAGTCAGAATTAGAAGAGATCAGTCACTACAAATATCTGGGCTTCAACATAGATAAAAAAAAAAAAATTTTGCCACAAAAGAAGCATGTCACACAGAATTGTAAAGTGTTGACATTTGCCTTTTGTTCCCTAGCCAAAAGGTTAAATGGGCCATCTTATAAACCTCTATTGTCTATGTCTGCCAAACTCTTACCAGCCGTTACATACGGAAGCACAGCTCTATATGGGAAAGATGTGCTGCAGCACCACGGAATCCTACCTATTATTTTCACTGAATAGTGGATTCTGTGCTAGAGGACGATGGATCGAAGCGACATAGGTTTTGAGGGGATGTCATCAATGAGCATTATGAACATCAACAAAAGTCAACATAATCAATAATACTAAACGTTACTCAATAACCACATCAGTTTATTAAGAAGAAATAATGAATTTATTTCCCTATATTAACAATGCTAATGTCAAGAAAATGACTCTCAAACACAAATGATAAGCATGTAGGATCAATAGCGGTTGATTAAAGCATCTTATATATCGCAATCTGATTAAAACAACCAAACAAATTATCTCCAAAAGTATAACGCTTATTAATAATACAAAAACTGGTAATAATGGCAAAGTATATCTTAGTTCAGCATTAAAATGATTTCAAGATAAGTCATGAGAATTTCAAATTAGTTCCCTCACTAACCACAAATTAGCATCAACGTGTTGGGCTTCATGTGAAAAGAATTTAGTAACACAAATTTAGAAAAACTCTTTAACTTGATTAATAAAAAATATATATTATTGATGTGTAGCAATTTAATCATTAGTTGCAGCTGGTACCTGAAAAACAAAAGAGACACATCATATCATACAATGACATATATTATCAGTAGTGAACAGCTAATAACTTGCTTCGGCCAGGGGACACCATCAGTTGTATCATCAGAAGATTTGGGCCTAAAGACAGCTAAACCCACTCAGCTAAACTCGAACCATCAGAATCCTCCTCTCAAGTCTCTAACATGGAATCTCTCTTCCTCTCTAACAGAGGATCTCTAATTCTCTTCTCCCCCCATCAGTTGTTGTACTAAATCCTAATAAGCTTATGATTGATCTGTCTATGGGGTGGTTACGTTTCAGTCAATAAACAACTAAATTGATGACCTAAAACACAACAATTCTACATTAACTAGAACATTTTCTGCAACAATGACGTTCCTCTTCTGGCTCGTCTGTAGTTCCATTGTTTCATCGCCTCTCAAATGCCTCATCTCAGGAAGAAACCTTTACAGTTTCTCTTTACTTCCATTCTCGAGGAAAGACCAAATATTAGTAACATTCTCAAAATTTCAACTTATGCAATGCTCGGTCAAAACATGACCTTGTAAGATATAATGCAGCAACCCACTAGGGGTAGCTGTAGACACACCTACACAAACTTCGAAAACACTTTTATGTAAGCTTTGAATTATGGAAAGTAACCACAGCATTTAGTTAGAATTTTGCACAGTTAAAGACAGAAAACGAACATTAACAATCATTTTTCAAAAGTTACTCGTTTTACATGTTAATTCATTAGACATTTCAATATAAAAATCATTAATAAACATATTAGAAAATTCACACTCTCACAGATGCTTTAATTATGGAGCGGCAACAAATAAAAATCTATAAGCAAGTCTTGTCTCCCTCGCACTGCTTGTCGTTCACAAGTTAGGCTGGAGTTTGTCCTCAAACAACAGTTAGACAGGAAATTTCATACGATTAAGACCTGGTATAAAATAAGAGGAAAGAAAACAAGCCCTCTGGTTTTAGTTTTATGGAATTAGCCAAATACCAAAAATCTGTATACAATAGGTGCCTGCAGCGCTCTCTGGAAGAGATTCAAACAACATACTTATGGGACTCCAATATGTCATGCCCCCTCTTTTGTTGCACACTATAAAGGGAGCTCAGACTCCAATCTGTACTGGATCACAAGTACAAATTTGTAGTTCGCTCGTACGCTTGGATCATCATTCACAACTACAGCAGTCTAGCACCAGCACAATACTTGATTTCAACATTTCTAGTGCACATCAAACGCCAGCTGCTTGCCTTGCGACCAGGGCCCCTTCCGTCCCTAGCCGATCAACCAACATGGAAGAATGGGGCTGAGAAGTTATGCAGGCCTTGCAGCGCTGGCAGAGAGGACATGGTTCATCTGATTTGTATCTGCCCGGCCCTAAGAGAAGCATGCGTCAACTTTTAAAACCAGTATTCAGTATGAGTGGGGTCCATACCTGCCGCCCGGCAGTAATGAAAATGTTCAATCCAATCAAACCGCAGATAAGGTGTAGGCTTGTAAAATTTTCAGCCTTGAAAGCTAAGTACTTAACTTGCTTCCCATGATCGTCACTTTATAGCTAATATTAATACAACATGAGGATTTAGTGGCCTCTCTTATAAATGGTACTGTGATAGCAGATAAGATGTATTTGGGTCTATTTGTGATCATGCCCATCAAAAGGTTTGCGCACTGTCCGCCCCCTTATTGTTAGCTCTCACTTTTCTGTTTAAAACTTACAGTATTAGGAATGATTTTATATTTAACATAAATTTTAACACACTCATGCACAGTATTATATAACAAATGTAGGGTTTTAGTTGCGCTTTATATTTTAACAAATTTTAGACGACTTCTACGTGACTTGAGGCTCGCAATAGTCTTTATGATTTTGTTTAAAAACATTATGCACTGTGTTGAAACTCATGGATCATTTGCAAGCACGTAGTTGCAATGATCATGTACTCTGTTCGTCATGCTAAGATTTTAATTAATCATGCAAATAAAGAATTACCAATTGTATTGTATCTAATGTATCTGTTGGCAACCATTGCTTTTTGCAAATGTGTGAGAACTTCTGACACATCCTGTCCAACATCTGAATGTAGTACAAATGACAATGTGAATAACTAACCCCATTGTGTAAAGCATGAAGGCTTACATTTAGGGAGTTGTATGTCGCTGCTAGACCACATAACTTACAGATTCATGATTTTCTAAACTGTGAAAATTATAACATTACAGAATAGCGTCACCAAACATTGTTTTCTGTGTATTTCCTTTACCCCTAAAGTTATAAGGCATGGATGACTGATGATTAACAAACTTGCAACTAGGGATACATTGGGACCCAAAAACATCCATTTTGGATGGGTTTTCTGACATGTGACTATGTAGGCGCACATTGCAGTAAATGTCAATTGGTAGCTAGTTTTAAGAAACTGGATTAATTGCTGGTTAACCCTGACAAGGGCTGTGATTATTCCTTGAAGTTGGTAATCCACCACCCACTGCAAAGTCACTGAATTAAATCTCAGCTCATCCCTCTGGGAGCTATGGCACAGAGCAGACAGGCTCTGCTGCTGGTTGGCAGGGGTCAAGTGCACAGATTTCTAAAGCTAGCAAAAATGTAGCTTCCAGCACAAAGCAAAACATCAGGGGTGAGCATGCACGATTTCCTACACGAATATAGAGGATCTGCGAAGTAGGGAAGACATTTCGTGATATTTCGTGGAAAGGTAACAGCAACTCTTAACCCTGCTACCACTTGATCATGAAGTTATGAAGATACCTCCTCCACTGCAAGCCAAGCCACACAACGGAAAACTGAGCATTGCAAAAAATTAGAAGTTAAATTTAGTTATCACCTTGCTGCTTCTTCATCCCTCTTACAATCTTAACCGCTTCGACCACAAAGTTGGGGTCATCTTTGTTCGATCCTTAACAATTCTGGGGTCTACAGGCTAACTCACAGTAGTATGATGAATGATGGATGGTCTGTGAGGTGAAGGACCTGCTTAAGACCCAGCATTCCTAATGGGGTTTTTGCAATGTGGCATTTTAGGAAGGTAAAGGTTGTGTGTGGTCATGTGTGCCTTCCACCATGATTGTGCCTGCAAGTGAACACACACCGTGTTGGTTTGAGTTACGTCCCAAGCAGGTAAACAGCTCGGTAGTCCTCTGCATCGAAACTGAGCCGCAATCGGTGACTGTATGAAGATGTCATAGGCTGACACTTGATGTATTGTGCACTAGAAAAAAAACTGCCATATACATGTTTACAATTCCTGGCCTCACATAGAGCTTGTATATTAGTGGAGTGCCAGTGCTGTTGATTACCATAAAGGTGTGCAATGTGCCAGAGTGACTGCACTGTGATACGTGTGGAAGCCCATGCCTCCAAGCAGCTCAGATAATTGGGAAAGAGCATAGACCTGATTTGCTACATGCTACTAATCTTGCTGTGACTGCAGCATGATGAAATACTGATACTTATGGTTGTTAATATACAACAATCCTTAGTGCAAGCACCTAGATAAGCTAATTTATGGTACACCAGCTGAGATGCAGCTGGCACACTGGAATGACCCAGAAGATAGTAAATGCAATACAGTGAGAACCTTGGCATTCCAAGGTATGGCATGGGAGTGAACTGTGGGTGGGCGAAGGATGCTCCAGTTCATAATCTACAACCATGTTCAGGCTTATGTGTGGAGTGAAGCGTTGTCCCACTAAATACCCAGACATATTAGATTGTGACTTTTTGCTAGAATAATCTCTCTTTTCTAATCTGGTTCTTCTTGATGATGTGTGACAGTTCTACAAAAATGGTCCCTGTCCTGGAAAAAAAACAGTTTGGTTTACTTGAGGTGCATTATATTAGTGTAAATACTGTCAGTTCCTGTGAGTGACCTCTGTGTGGTTTGTGACTTTAGTAATGGAAAATGTAACTTAAATCATCCTTGACTTCTAGCCCTAAGTGAGTAGGTGTGGAATTGTCCCACAGCAGGTGTCACCAAGGAATAGCTCGTGAGCTACTAGTAGCCCTTTAGCTACCTATAAGTAGATCTCCAGTGTGCAGCCCAGCCTACTCAATTAGAAGCTTTTGCTTCATGGAAGTACCATACCTGAGAGTATGTATTCAAGATGAAAAAGTGTGTATTTTTAGAACTTGTAAGCTGATGTTTGAAGAATTTCCAAAATATATTTAAAGCTGATGTTTGAATGAAAAATCATGTGGTGTTGGAGAACGATATTATTACTAATAGCATTACCTTGGCATCAGGGACATTATAGGGGCAGGGGCATTGCCGATGCTGTGTACAACCCATGTAGAGGCATTCCAAATCGAAAAAGCATTTTATATTTGCTGTACTGATGGCATCTCTACCTGATGCACTGACATGATCACTGCTAGTACTCTCACATATTGTGGCTACTGAGGTAATCTTGTCTGATATGGTCACTAGTATAAAACTAATAATATTAGTAGCTCTGGATTATTTTCATTGAACATAAGTGTAAGAAATGGGTTGCTGGTTGAGGAGGAGTGAAGCCCTTCTCAAGCAGCAACCCCTAATTCTTCTCAGGGTGAGGTCACAAACAAATCCTAAATTAACCCCTGCTCAGTCCTTAGGTAGCTTGGCACAGAGCAGTCAGGCTTATTTCAGAAGTATTGTGTAAATTATTTGTGCAACACATCAGATGGTAACACCGTGAAAACACACCACAAAAGGATCTTACACTATTTAGAAACAGAAAGCAAAAATGTAATAAATAAAATAAGACAAAAAATACAAAAATACAATCAGTAGAACCGGACTTATGAATTTTTAAAGATCTTTGTGAAAATAGTGTCAAAAACAACAAAGTGCCAAAAGTTCTGAATCAATGTGTGCAAAATTAGTTTATTTGCTTTCACATAGTGTTGTGAAATTTTGGGTAAACTACACAAAATGCAAACCCATCATTAATGTTATATATTACCACAAAATGCATCATTGTGTCAATTTTTGAAGCCAGCAAACACTTCGCACTAAAAAGTAGCACGAGAGACCTAAGTGCAGTCACTCTAGTTTTGTTTTTTCTTATTGTTCCCACTCTCCACATTATATTTTCACCACAAACAGCTGATTAAGAATTGCCCTTAACAAGTGTAATGTGAAATTCCCTAAATTAGATTACAGAAATTTAAATGTTACCCTGGCCTAGTTCTTAATATACCACTTGGTAGAGAATAGATAAGTAGGAAGTACATCAGAGCTTTTTCTTCACTGATGTATTCTAGGCCGGGACATACAGTTGTGGGTGCAGGTGTGAGTAGAAATCATATTGTGCATACAATGATGAGGCTGTTGTACCAGTTGGTAGGTCAATTTCTGCCTCCTTGACTTGGTAGCCCTTTTTAAAAGGAGTAACGATTCACAAAAAGATGACATAAAATGAGCAGCAAGTAACATGACCAGGCTATACTAGAAAGAATCTTGCGAGGTACATGGGTTGTGCCAGTGAGTGGTGGCATTGTATACTGGTGGTTGGTATAGAGTGAGGGATCTCACACCAGAACATCAATAGCAACTGACATGTACAAACACAGAACATTGGTGGCACATCACAACTAGAATGGCCTAAGGGTGGAATATTAAACTCTTATTCCTACAGTGATACCACCTAGAGCTATGCCAGAAGCAGAACAGTTGCAATATAGAAAGGAGGTCAGTGCAACATGTCCAACCGTAATGGTGCAGTGGGTGATAATTGCCACCATTGAATTCCGAGGTGCGGCACGAGCTTGAGCATCACCACATAATCCACTGATGAAGGGTTGTCCAACCCGAAATGCATTGGGAAGTGGCAAATGTTTGATGTTATTGTACATTCATTATGAATGGCATTGGATTGTTTCAACTGAATTCATGAACTCGATTGATCACAAGTGATTTCAGAGTACAGGGCTCTTGCAAATAGAAAAATAATACTGAATGATATTCAGTAAATCTTTGAAATATAATTTACTAAAACCTATTTGATGAGCATCATTTCATGAATAGCGAAGACCCTCCAACTCGGAAGAAAAGTGCTCCTGGGCGCTGGCAAGGGGAATTCCTCCACCAGCAATGAATTTTGATGGTTGGTGATTGAGGTGCACTGGAGACTTTGCAGCTACCCGGGCAGGTCAGAGTGATTCAAAATTTGGGATAAATAAGTAGTGCCCATCAGGAACATTGTCCACTGCCATTTTAAACTCCCCTGCTGATCTGGCAAGTTAACCTACTTGCCAGACCTAAACCTTCCCTTTTATCACATAGAATTCACCCCTAAGTTAGGCCCTGGCCAGTCCCTATGGCAGAGTATAGTGTATTTAAAAAGTTGGACATGTACTTTTTAGTTTTACATGTTCAGGTAGTGAAAAGTTGTTTTTCACTACTGCAAGGCCCACCACTCCCATAGGTCAACAATGTGATTGCCTTATTACATTTTACAAGTATAATTTCCAGTTGTGAAGAGATTGGACCCCCCAGGTTTGATATCTCTGGAATCACAATTTAAATTACGATGAACTCAGATTTTATATTGTAATTCGGAAAATGCCACTTTTAGATGGTTGCCACTTTCTTACTTTAACCATTCTGTGCCTTCTGCCTGTTTCTGAATACACGTCTGGGATATAATGAAAGTGACTGTTACGCATTTTATGCCTTTTCTTTCTAGGTACCAACTGCGCTGATCTGTCAAATCCATAGTTAGATGTTTTTTCCTAAATTTGTGTTCAAAATTGTTTTGGATGAAGCCCAACATGCTGATGCTAATCTGACGTTAGTTAAGGGCACTCACAAAGGGCTTACAGTTACAGGTACTAATGATTGATGAATTACCTTGCTGAATTCCATGCACGTTATGGCTTTGTCGCAACTGACTCTATTATTGATTTGCACTGTCGCTCTAGAAAGTGTTGTGGTTCAAGCTTTGATTAGAGTGTGTTTCTTCCACCATTTTAGACAACCATTATTGTTCATATATGCGTTTCATTTGATTTTGACATAAATCTACATGACCTTAGTATTGTTAATATAAGGTAAATAAACTTACTAAATTTTACTAAAGGTGTGGTTATTCATGGCTGAAAGGTCATGGTGCATGAAATTTCCTGACTCCATTGATTATTGATTTTATTGATTACTAATGATTATTGATTATTGTGTATTGATTATTGAGTACTGAAGCTATGGTAAGAACTTCTTAATACGAGTCAAAAGGTTCATCGACCTATTCACGTCCCCTTGTAAGTTTACTTATTAAGGTCTGACGTGCTAACAGAGTGACAGTGAGAGCGATTCAGTGGGAGGGGATCAGTATTAAGAACATTTATTGATCGAAACAAGACCACGCCCATATAATGAGTCTCATGTATAAGTGCAAGAAGTGACAGCAGAAGAGCTGAGTGTAAGGGATAGACAATAAGCTCGCCAATTTAAATAAATCGATCCAAAAAGCACAGTCAACTACTAATCTTGTGCAGTTGGTTAGCATTTGTTCTTTCATCACAGACAGCCTTATTTGCTTCCGATGTGTCTTAATGCTGTCTTGACTGAAATTAAGGGTCTTTGTGGCACTTCTGGCCAGCGCCAGCATCCTACAAGTGTAATTCTGCAACAAACACGTGTGACCAACCACAACAAACTTTTTGATGTGCACACCAGTTGTGGTCTGGAATCCGAGATCCCCAGGTCGGCATCCAGTTTTCCGGTAACTGTCAAAATGGAGACTACCCAAATCTACGATGGCTCTGATAGTTCCCTCAGAAAAGATGCCTTAGATGACCCACAGCTGCCTTGTCCTCCTAGTAACACAAAAGTTCAGTTAATAAAGCTGAATCCTGAGCATGCGGAGGCAGGGAGCTGGCAGTGGCACAGTCATTGCCACCTTCAACAGATGCTCTTACTTCGGTGGTCAAGTCAGTTCTCAGAAAATCTGATTCCCATGAATCCTAGCTGCCATGCCCCATACTTAAGCGGGAAAGGAAACAGCAAACGAAGACAAGTAGCAATACTTCTACCGCAACTCGCAATTTGTTCCTGTTGTTTGCACGCAAAAGAACAGAGCCTGCTCTACTCAACTGTGAAGAAAATGGCCTCTGCCAGTCACTGCATAAATTGCATCAGAGCCACTCTGACAGCTTAGTGTCTGTGGCTCCAACGCACCACAAGGTACCTCCGGTGACAGAGTCAACCGCCTAGACAACTAGGTGCAGGCCCAGAAAGTGCAAGCCCATAGAACCCTAGTGTGGGTCCCAGTGAATATGTGCAGCTGTGGAATCAAGGCCTCCTTGCTGATCAACATAGGCCCTCCACTCTGGTCAATAGCAACTTTGTCCAGGTCTGGAAGGATATACTTGGAGTAACTATTTAAAAAACTCTGGGACCCATGAATCCCCAGCCGGAACCAACATACCAAATCAGGCTACCCTTCCCCAGCTTACAGGAGAGCATCACCAGGGAACCGTATTGGTGTCATTGCCGATGGAACAAGATCGACCCTGGTCCTGCAGCCCATAGCAGGAAGTAGCATCGCAATCCTTAGACTCCAAACTGTTGTTTATTCCAGAATATCACTCACAAGGCCCCATGACATCTTAATTAGGGGGAACATTATAAGGTTACTGAAATCTACTCCTGGACTACGTGGCGTGGAGTCTTGTAACATGGCTTCAGTCAAATTTCTCTCTCCCGAGGGTTTTCAAACCTCAGAAGTCAGATTAGCAAAACTGTCCTCACCTACTTTGGCTGAGTCAGTACTGTCTAGATCGAAGACATTTAGGCCCATATTTATACTTTTTTAGTGCTGCATTTGTGTCATTTTTTGACGCAAAAGTGGTGCAAACGTACAATATACAACTGTGTTTTCTAAGTTTGAGCCGCTTTTGCGTCAAAAAGTGGCGCACATGTGGCGCTAAAAAAGTATAAATATGGGCCTTAACGTCGGAGGAATAAAGATCAGTCCCTTCAAAGGGACTGGCTACCTGTTTTTCTTGGCCAAACCGCAGCCCCCACTTAGAGATAGGCAGGAAGAAACCCTTCTCAATCTTAAAAAAATGCTCAGGACTGTGCTGTCCCAGTTTGCAGCTAACAAAGAGTGGTAATTACTGACCCCCAAAGAATGACAGGGATTGGCTGACCACTTTTCTGTCCTGCAGACGCCCTGACTGAATCAATTCTATGGTACTTCCATGCCCCAAGCCACTTCCACTGTCCCTATGCTCATGGATCAATAATGGCCTTCTGCAGAAACCACAGTCTCTCGATCTAATTACTTTTCTAAATGGCCAAGATATTTTGACTCTGCAGGAAACATCGGCTGAGCTGAGCTGCTCAATAACGGGCACTAGAAGCCAGCTCTAAGAGAGCATAAATATGGTTGGTCAAAGGGTGATTTATCTATATACAACTCAGTTAAACTACAAGGGATATTGATTCAGTAATGCTACAAGAGAGCTGGATGTTAGGAATCAAAATCAGCAATTGGAGACCACAGTGCTCCTTCTGCTGATCAATGTTTACATCAATGCCTGTGCAAGGGAGAAGGGGTCAAAACTCAACCATTTAATGATGATTTTATGTGATTTAGCCAGGGATTACCCCCAAGCAGACTTCCTGATAACTGGGGATTTCAATACAAATCGCATTCAAGAGCATCTCAAGGACTTTGATGGGTCTCTTCCAGGAAGCTTTCAGAAAATCAGTGAAAAATCTATGCCGAGTGGCTGCTTACAAAGCACCAACTATCCGCTGCTCAGGAAGGACAAGTTCCAGCCTAATCTGAGCAGCAGGTAAACTCTTGGTTCTGCAATTCAACAGTGTAGGCTACAAAGTGTTGAGCAGTCAGTTTCCACTAAACACACCACTGTATGGGACAAGAACTGATGGAAAAACATGCTCCTAACATGATTAAACAATCTGCAACATGGAAATGCTCCCTTCTGTAGAAAGTCGTTGCATCTTACCCCGTACAGAGAGTGATCATTGTCCCAAATCATCATCATAAACTCAAACTTATCATATCACTCTTCCACTAGCATTACGTGCAAAGAAATATATTCTGAGAACCTCAAGCATCTCAAATAGAGTGCTACTGTCAGTGGCTTTGTTACGGCAGAATGAACACAGTGCTTGGTGGAAGCTGGGGCATGTAATGGGTCTCGGATAACAGAATGGATGAGTCTCATCACCCGACTGCTTGCCAGTTTTTGCAGCCAACTCATCAGCACTGCACTCCATAACCAATTGCTGTCTCAATGACAATTCTGGATTTAAAGAAAGCCCATAACAAGGACTTGAGGGGTGTTCAGAAAAAACCAGGAGTAAAGGAGATGACTGACATATTTAAGCTGTTGCAGAAAACATATAAGGAGGCAATCTTTGTTGAGAAGCAAAAAACACCTGCAACCTCCTATGCGCAAATAAGAAACCTAACTTCAGAAACTATTTGGGACATGGTTAACAGGCAATTGAACGGAACTAGTGGCAGGCTTGTCCAAATATCACCAAATAGGAATGGGCATCCTTCCTTACTCAGCACTTTCTGAAAAGTGAGGCTGAAGGCTTTCTGTCAGATAGGAGCCCTCAAAGTCCAAATATTAATCTCTACTTAAGACATGTTCCAAGATCGAGATGGTCTGCTCTCTCCAGTTATGGATACCCTTTTTCCGACAAGTTGGCTTCAGCATGTAATACCAAAGGCAAGATCGAATAGGGGCCTTGGGCCCAATGGCCCCCTCAGGTTCTTTTCAAACCAGATATCCCGTTTTGGGCTGCTGGTTTCTCCACACTCTTTGATTACTGCCTGACAAGCTCAACAATTCCAGATTCCTGGTGTGGGGCTATAATTTACCCGATCCACAAAGGGAATTCCTCGTCAGATCTGGGTAATAATAGTTTATTTGCCCTCCTTGATAATGAAGCACAATACAGCACCAGTTTGCTCCTGGAGGACCTACTGCTATGGGTGGAGTCGAAGGTACTTATCCTTAGAAATCAAACAGGTTTTACAGCAACCTTTGCGCAATATCACTTCTGAAGGACAATGCAACCTCTTCACACTCCTTACTGGAATGTTGCTTTGTTGACTTAACGGCGGCGTTTGACTGAGTTCCAAGGGAAGCCCTCTGGTCCAAATTAAAGAAGTGGGGAATCCCCTCAAAGCTCCTGGAGCCCATAATCCACTTACATACCACCACCTAGGTTTTCATCAAATTAGGGGATGGTATCTATCTATCCAGGAAACTCCTCCCCCTCCTTTTGGTGTGTAAAGCAGGGGTGTGTATTAGCTCCCCTACTTTTTAACCTGTTTATCGCTGATTTATCACAATACCTTGATTCCATCAAGAGTCATCCACCAACATTGGTGGCGCATAGATCAATAACCAGCTTCATGCTTAAACAGTCATTAATAACCTGGTGGTCAGCCTGAAGAAAACAAAGATAGTTACATTTGGTAGGAAAATGCACCAGGTGGGTGGCTGGTTCTACAATGGTAGCAAGATTGTGGTGGAATAATCGTGCAAGTACTTGGGAGTACATATTGACACCAGGGGTACCTTTATAAGGCAGGAAGTCAAAGGAAAGTCCCTGACTCTCCAAGTGATTTTACCAAAATCACTAATGGGCCCTAGTCTTTCTCCTCTGCTGGATGTTTTGAGGGCTAAAATTTCCCCTTCATTGTCTTATGTAGCGAAATTCGATTGGACAAGGGCAGCAGTTTATTAAATCAACTCATTATAAGGATATAAAAATGTGCCCTACAGCTGCCAATGTCTTCATCAGCTGCTCAAATTAGGCTGGAACTTGGCCTTCCTGATCAGTGGATAGTCGGTGCTGGTGCTTACGTCAACCTGTGTCATAAGTTGCTGAGAGCTAGGGGCAATGTTCGGAGGCACTATTATGGCCTGAAATTAGTTCTAGTGGTTCAAGTCAATCGCACCATTGGTTCCTTGAGGACTGTCAACACCTCTTTAGCATGAACTAATTTTGGGCCTACAATCAGAGTCAATCAGCATTTAAATTGGGTATTAAAAATGTGCCCATCATAGCCAAGCATCATAGCCAAGCATAGGCATGCCTGGGCAGTCATCAATAAGTATCAGCTAGAATACACTTCACCACATTAGGCCTGCATGTATTCTATTCATTTGAAGGTAAGATTTATGGCCCCTCAGTTGGGAGACTGGCATTTCTTGAAGCACCTTGCCAGCTGGTGTCGACCCACCGAGGGAACATCCTGTAAGGGCTGCAGCTGTTGTGAATAATCCCTCAAACATTGTATGCGCCTCTGTCGAGCATTGTCGGATGAGCGACAAACGGGGCTATGGTGAGAGTGGAACAAGTTAGGATTTTGTAAGGCAATTATTGGTTCTCTCATTCCAGATAATACTTCCTTAAAAATTCTGCTGACTTAATGTGTCTCTCTTGCACTCAACAGGTTTAATGGTCTAAGGGTCCCCCTAGGGGTTTCTGCTGCCATTCCTGGCACACCCATAGTAGGTTTAGCCTAATTGCCCCACCTCCTGAACATGCATCCAATGATTAATTTGCTGCTCATTTATTCCACTGGCACTTTATGAGTTATTTATACCATTGTAAGCAATGTTGGCATTTAGGACAGTGTTGTGCATTTTGAATGCCTGTTAGTGATTCCAGTGTGATGTTATTCATGTGATGCTTGTTTTTATGAATAATGTGCTGCTACATCTTCTGCACCAGTGCTTGCAAGACTGATGCACTCATTAGTAGACCATTGTGGTGTGTCCTTGTAAATTGCAATAAATGGTCTTTGTGTTAGGAATTTCTGACCAACTGTACACCCCACCTAATGTACTGACATTCCCATTGCCTTCACCAGGTTTTCTCTTGTACTAGCACTTTGCTCTTTTACGTCAAAATGATATAGCATTGAAATAAGTGTCTTCGCTCACTGTACTGTTTACTGCATGTGCCCTTCTGAGGGGCTGAGCTTCCACCTCCAAACAAGACCAGCTTTCCTCTTCTTGCCCTCAGGATACCCTTTTTAATGATTCATCTGCTGCTTCATCTCTCACACTGGCACTTTGTGATTTATTTCTTTTTCTTGAAGCAATGAAGCAATGTTGGGTATTACACAGTCTGTGTGTGTGTCTCTCACATCCTAGTGATCGTGGTGTGATGCAATTCTGACAACAATTGTTTTTATGAATAATTAGTTGTTATACTTTCTGTATGGGTAATTATGAGACATCTACTTTCATTAGTAGCACAGTGACATTGGAACCTCTATCTTAGTTTTTCGTGATGTTTTCAATTATATATTTCTTTTATGTGCAGAGTTGAATGTTGTTTTTTTGCCTTGATAAGATGGTAATGGTTTTGATTAACCGTACACAATAAAGACACAATAAAATAAACACAAGATTATTATTAAAATAAACAAGAAGAGGCAATTGCCATCGATGTATCACATCCTCAACATAGGTTACAATTTAATGCTTCAATATTTCTGACCTGCAGGTGTCTTCATAATCACAACATAAGAGCAGAACAACCAGGTACTCGAATGGAATCTTCAGGAACTCTAGAAGAAGAACTTGAAATACTGGTTGGAGTTTAAGACACTCCAAAGGTAAACTCAGAATATAGTTGGAGTTTCTGTCACTCAGTACATAGATCGGAGTCGGAAACACAAAGGAAATAGGAAATTAGGTTGCTCTAGGCACATGGGTTGTAATTTACACAAACTCTCAATATTTTAGAGATCAGGTTATTCTCCGAAATAGACTACACTCGGAAATAGTTAAAACTCGTAACAAGGCTATACTTGTAACAAGGTTGGAGTTAATGACACTCTGAAGGTTGTACTCTATACATTGGCTAAACTCAGAAAAAGGACTATACACAAAACAAGGTTAGTCTCAGCACACGGTTGGAGTTACTGACACTCCCAAGATTGTACCAAGCACTTTGGCTAACTCGGAAACAGGGCAATATATGAAACAAGGTTACTCTTGGCACAAGGTTGGAGTTGCAAACACTCTTTCAAGGTTGTGCTTGAAAAATAGACCAGAGTCAGGGACACTACCAAGGTATGCTAGAAGAAAAGGCCAAGGAAGGTGCAAGGTCTAAAGTTTTGAATGCGATGACCGGCAAATACTACTGAGGATTAGTGTGCACTGACCTGTCGGCACATAATTTGCCTGGGCTAGCACTTTGGAGATAGGTGCAAGGACGAAGTTTGCGCTGGACAGGAACACAGGAAGACCCATGTGACTCAAGAGGTGAGTGCAGGGAAGCTGCTTGAGCAAGACTAACAGTTACTGGTGCACGTCCGGGTACAGGTTCGAGGCCAAGACCTGATGCAATTTCAGAGGAGGTATTTATACAGGAAGCCAGGAGTGTTCCAGAAAGACACGTATACCACTTGGAGTCTTCCCAATGAACCTGGGTAAAGTCATGTGTTACCTACAAACACATAAGAGGCTTAACAGACAGCAGGGTAAACGGTAATTGACAACAAGTACAACGGAACCAAAGTGCATGATGGTACAAACCAATGGTTCACTGTGGAAACATGACTATCTTAAAAGGCTTCTGATATCTGCTGGTGCTAACTAGCCTAAACTTGCATAGCAAAGAACTGAAGGGCCAATAGTTCATGCCTTTGGGGATGGGGAAGCCCTGGAGTACTTGGTGAAAAGGCACCATTGGTGAAGGAATGACATGAGGCCAGTGAACAATGCCCATTGCACGTAGGGCACAATATTGAGTCATGACATCAAGCAGTGAACCCTGTCAAGATCTAGAGGCTGGGTTGTGGTGAACGAACGTGTAAAAAAAAGGTTGCTTTGGGCCAACATGGGATGGACCTTAACAAGTCATATTTGTGTCCGAGACTGCTGTGAAGTATGGCGATTGCCATATTGGATCCACACATCTCACACAAAAAGAATGTGGACTGCAGATGAAGAAGCAGGGATACAAGCTACTGATTCAAAGAGTCAAACTTCAGTTCTAAAAGTGGATCCAGAGGGGGACAACAAAGAGTTAATGAAGAACAAGAAAAACAACAAAATGAAAATCATTAAAATCAAACTTTTAGAACTCGAACTAGGAAAAGAACTCAAGCATTCAAGCTTTTCGACAAAAAGAAAATTGAACTATGAAATCCGCAAGAGCAAATCAAAGAGTTCCAGTTGCAAGCGCTGCACATCAAGCACAAACAAAGATGAAAATTGGACAGGTTAAGAAAATTAAACTGAAGATAGAAGCTTGATTCAATCTGAATGGTCTGATGCTTTGAGAAAAAGAAGGAGAATGTTACAAATATTTAGCAACCTGAAGCAGTTACAGATCTTAATGACAAAAAGTCTGAAAAAGTTGAGTTGAGAAAAGTCACCAAAAATAAGAGTACCAAACAAGAAGTACCCAGCTCCTGAATGGGTGTATCTGACAAAGTTTGAACTAGAAGAAAGGGACATTGACTTTGGAGATTTTCAATTTTTGCTTCAAGAACCTCTGTGAATTGACATGTGAACTGAGCCTGAAATAATTAACACTGAATTATGTTACTGATGACAAGATGTAATTATTATTGTTTAGATATTTTGTAACTTGTGTGTGCTTGCTTAATTGTCTTAGAATAAAAAAAAAAAAAATTCTCTGCATTTTCAGAAATATTCCCAGAACTTAAGGAGACTAACGTTTGCACCATCATCGATTATAGTTGAAGACAGGTTTTTATGCTTGTATAGTTGAATAATTTCTGCCCGCATAGTTTTGACAAGAAACTTAGAGAACATGTAACTGTTTATTTTCCTCAACTGTTTTCTGAAAATTTAACAAACTGTTGAAGATCATTACTTTTTTTACATCAATCTGCCAGCATCTATTGCTTAATGGAATATTTTTGTAAATTACCGCACATTATTAAGTGTAACATTTTTAGAGAATTTTTACATTTTGTGTTTGATATTTAGATTTTTTATGTACAATGTAAAGAAGTTGGTGTTATATAAAGAAAGGTTTTGCTTGGCTCTTGAAATCATTGTTTATGATTCTTATTATGGTTGTGCTAATTGGAATTTTAGAAAGGGAATTATTTAGACTTTGGCAGATGGGGTTAGTCCTTCACAATCGTGACAGATATCCTGTTCGTCCTACTACTATGCCATAATATCCTGTGGAAATTGTAATACGGCAGACGGGATATCATCACATTTGTGACAGAGTAACATGTCTGCCAGTAGTTAGGTCTAGAAATAGTTGTAATGGAAACTATGGAAAAAAATAATTATGTTAATTTGCTTAGTGGCAATAATGATACAATGCATGTTTCTAATTGCTATATCTGTATGCACCTTCCAACTTCTGATTCAGAAGTGACTCATAGATTTAGCTTCCTTTGTCATATGTTTTGTCATGTTCCGTTTAATTTAGTATATTGTTAAATCAGGACGTTTTAGAGGAATATGAAGAAAATGAAGTAGGTCATAATGTTTCTAAAGTTGTAAGATAAGTATCTTGTCCTATAAATAATGTATTTTATTGTTCAACTATTAATGGAATTAATGAGAAGAGTGTTGGTAAGTTGACTGATACATAATTTAATTTTATTGAAGAATGTAATTAAAGAAGATTGCTATTTAGTATGAGTGGTACTGAGGAATAGAGTTTCATACGAACGATGAATCTATGATTAAGAATTCACAGATATATCCTAGACTCTGGATTTTGGAGAGAAGAATGGAGTTGTGTCCAGAACAGCACATGAGTGGTGGGTTACTTCAGTCGTGGTTGGACTCAATAAGTGTCATTATAATTAAATAGTTGCTTACTTTAACATTCCAAGTAATTGGCTAGGTTCTTGTTATGTAGCTTTTGTATTCCTTAAGATATACTATTTGTATAGGTTAAACAGGATGATTGAAATAAATTATATATGTGTGAAACATGTAATGGGTCAGGCTATATCAGATGTGTATTGTGTGTGGGTTACTCGTATTGATGTGGCATTCAATAGTGTTAAAACTAGAAAGATATCTACCTTGCTAGCATGTTTGGCTACTAACACTGCTGTTATACAGTTACTATGAATTAGGTAGGACTGTGCATCAGGTCAACATGACCTTCAGAAGATAGGGACTCAGTCCTTCTGTACAATAAGGAAATGTTGACACAATTCCTAGCTACCTCAAAGTACCCCACCTGAACCCCTCAAGTTACCAGGGTACCGGTTGGCATCGACAACCTCAAACATGACCACTCAGATTCTTCAGAAAATCATGGAAACAAATCTACCCTTTCATTGTCAGTATGCTTGCCCAAGGCAAACACATGAAAGATACACAATTGGCTTTTCAAACATTTATTGAAACAATCGTATTATTGTATAGAGAGAATGAGCTGTTATTTTTAGGCAGATGAATTTTGAGTATGGTAAAAAAGATAAACAATTGACCCATAATAATGATGCTGCATTGGTACACTCCTATCTGATCCTACCTATACTACCGAATCCCTAATGGGAGTTCCCTCTGACAGACCCTTTGGGATAGCCTAACACCTCATACCTTAGTAAGAAGTGCCAGGAAGCCAGTCTGATGTAGTGCAGGCTATCGCCCTTTGCAGGAAGGAGGTCAGAGTCAGCATGGCTGTATTTTGGTCATAGTGCACCATGCTCAAGGGATAATCCCAACAGATGTTCTCCTCCTTGGAAAATAACCCAGAGGCACTTTCTATAATGAAAGCACTTTCATATCGCATTGTGTCAGAGGTGTAGAGCTGATGCAGTGATTTGTCTGCAGCAATGGAGCTGTCTCATATGGACAATCATGAGACAAGGGCATCGCAACCTGTGTTCCTACCCTTATGCAGGATGTAAAGACTACAAGGCAGCAATGATTACATAGAATAAGCCACAGGTATGTTTTCTTCTCAGTGCATTATCACACAAGTGAACAAAAAAAGGAAAAAGTCACCATCAGAAAAAGATGGCAAGCTAAAGATTTGCTTGCTAAAATGGAAACTCTGCTTGGGCCCTGTTGTGCTTCACTACACTGCAGGGGTATTAACTTTAATTATAAATAGATGTTCTTTGTGCAATGGTGATTCAAAATAGGCTTTGCTTTAGATATGTTTTAGTGAAAGAAAGTGGCATGTGGTGTGTAGTTAAGGTTAACTAGTATTGTATTGTTGTGCAGGTAACAATTTGACAATCAAAAACTATATTGATGATATAAATAACATTTCAAGTAAAGTTAATTCTTTGGGAGAAAGGTGTGTGTCGGAAACAGTTGATGAGGTGGTTCAGTGAAATTGGTAAAGAATTTGGTGAAATGTGTAAACAGATTTTTGAGGTTAGAGGTGGTTTACTAAAAGAAATCCTAACTGTATTAATTATATCAGCTCTAACAGTCATAATTGGCATAGCATTAATCTTTGAGCTTTTAGAAGTTATTTGCTAAAAAGGAATTTTACAATGTGGTTGTGAAAGAAGAAGAAAATAAGCAGACGAAGGAAGAAGGAAAAGATCAAACTTGATGAGATCACATCCACAATGATTTGAATTACTCTCTCCACCAAACTAAATTTCTGCCCGTCGCATTTAGAGTCAGGCTGAACTGAAGAATGTCACGATCTCCATCGCTGACACCAACAGAGTAAGAGCTGTTGGGGCTTTAGCCATTTTAGCATATGTCCGATTTAGTGCATATGGGCAAATGGTCAGTTTTCACTGCCCATTACCGCCAGAAGGGACTCTGAAATCTTTTAAATGAACCCACCCTCTAAGAGAAAATCCTACTTTTGAACTTTGTTTTACAAAATAAAAATAAAAATAAAAATTTAAGGCTTGCTGTATGGCTCCATCATGTTGTCCATCAAACTTTCAGTCCATTCACAGGAACAGCAGTGAAGGTGGTTCTAGGCGATGTGGCTGATCCGGTGGACATCTCTATACTCAGTGGGCAGAGTACCCTCAGAATGGCGGTAGTAAAGGCACAGCTGATGGTTTGGAACCCCATGGAAATTGTTCCAGTTTTTTCCATACATACACAACCTCAAAAGAAGCAAGATATTCACTGAGGCTAGAGCTTTTCAGTGTTCATGGATAGTGCTAAAGAATGTTTCTGTGATACAGTGAGAAATTGATTAGGAGGAACATTCTGTTTAATTTATGCTAAAGACATGTTTCTGTGATGTGGTAAGGAGTTCATACAGTGGAATATTATATTTCAGTTATGTAAGTATCTCCATATACCATAAAAATGAAGGAATATCCACAAATATAGTGGAAACCCCAATCACTCAACTATGGGCCCGATTTAGAGTTGGGCCAGTTGACCGTCTCCCACCAAGGGAACTGATGCAACAGTCTCCCGTCCCCTGATGGATTAGCACTGCCATATTTAGAGATTTCAACTGGCCTGGGTGAGATCTACATGGTTCCAACAGAGTTACTGCCAGCATAGATACTCTAAAGTCACTAGAAGTTTTTTGAGCTGCCACAATGTTTATCTTTCTCAAAAACAAACTTCTAAATTGAGAGTTTGTTTTTGTAAAATAGAATACTAATTGTTGGGCTTAGCCCTTTCTTCAGGGTCATCCCCAAACTTTTTGCCTTCACTCTCCAGTTTTCTTAACCATGTTTTGTTGGCTTTTAGGACTCTGTGTGCTTTACTACTGCTAAAAAGTACTAAAGTGCTTGTGCTCTCTCTTAAAAACATGGCAGAATTAGCTTCATGCAATTGGACTATTTAATTCACTTGTGTGTCCTAAGTAAAGTTTCACTACCTGTGCCCAGGGTCTGTAAATTAAATGCTACTAGTCGGCACTGCACAGTGAGGTAGATAGGGTGGGCAGACTACTGTCCTGGCTACTGAAACGGGAGCAGGCACCAACATGTGTTACAACCATTGGAGGTGCAAATGACATGATTGAAGGTACACAGGAGGGAATAAATAGCGCCTTTCATGCATATTACCATCAACCGTACAAAAATCCACACCCCTCAGATGTAGAAACTACTGCCCATATTATACTTTTTTTGGGGTGCATTTCCGTCATTTTGTGACACAAAAGTGACGCAAACATACAAAATATAATTGTATTTTGAAAGTTTGCACTGCTTTTGTGTCAAAAAATGACGCAAATGCTGCATAAAAAAAGTATAAATATGGGACTACATGTCCCAATCTCGAGGTACAAGACTTGTGCATGACCAAAGAATGCAGATAGAGGAACCGCTTAGTACAGATGAACTCAGAGATGCCATGAAGGATCTGAAATCCAATAAAACCCTTGGGCTGGATGGGCTGCTGTTAGAATAGTACTATACATACAGCGACCATTTAACTGAGAAATTAACATGGATATGTCAGGAGGTGCTGGTGAGGGACTCTCTTCCACGCTCTGTCAAACAGGCTGTGATAGTGGTCATCCCAAAACCTGGAAAGGATTCTCTGGATTGCAGGGCATAGAGACCCCTTTCTCTAATGAACACTAAGAATAAAATACTAGCTAAAGCCCTAGCCTGTCAACTATATCATGCAAGAGGCACACTAGTCAATGTGGACCAATGCCGCTCGATACTAGTCAGGCCTACAGCACTCAATCTTAGGCAACGGGCACGAGTCCTTGTTGAGATGCAGAAACTGTCTGAACCCATGGCCAGTTGTCTCCAAACACAGAAAAAAACCTTCAACACTCTCACCTGGCATTACATATTTGGGGTATTAAGGGCCATGAACTATGGTCCATTGTTTATAGCGATGGTTAGACTACTATACGCTAACCCCGTTGCCAGGGTGAAAGGAGTGAGTACATATCGCCAGGATGGGAACTGGAACGCTGCATGCAGTAGGGTGTCCATTGTCCCCTCTGCTCTACTCATTGGCATCCGAACCACTGGCCTCTCAGCTCAGACCCTCTCTGGCGGGTTGGGCACCTGAGGTGAGAGCGGTGAAAGATCTTGAATCCCTATAGGCAGGGGATCAGTTTGTGTACTTGCGAAGCCCTGTGGAGGCTCTACTACCACAGCTTACTACATCAGAAGACTTCAGACATCCGGTGGGACTGTGCATCAATGTGCAGAAGCCATTGATCCATCTAATAGCTAACCCTCGGCAGTGCCTCGGGAGCTGCTCCTCCCCACCCCCCACACAAGACGATTCCATTGGAGACAAGAGAGAGAGTTCCGGTACCTGAGGGTGATGGTAACTATCTCAGAATCCACTTGGCATGGGTTAAACATGCAGAATGTAATTCAGGGCATTCGGGGTTCTATGGACTTCTGGACCCCCTCCTGCTGCCAGTGGCAGGGTGCATAGAAATCTCTGCAATGGTTGTATTGGTCAGTGCCTTATCTCTTCCGGTGCGGCCTCTATATGATTCCACAGAAATATATCACGGCGCTCCGCTCTCTTATAAACACACTTATATGGGGTACGAAAAGGAGCAGATTTAAAATCGAACCACTAGTCAGTATGTATGAGGAAGGGGACTGCGGGTCCCCAGTATCGAAGCATAGTACCTGGCAGCCAACTGCAGTTTGCTGCCGAATGGTCTGAGGCTGGTGCCAACACAGACGGGAAGTTACTTCAGGGATGCGCTTTGGGGTGGGGGCAGAACTTGCCCAAGCAACTCCTTACGGCAAAACGTGCACTGCATGGGGAACCCCGTATAATACGGGATACGGTGCTCCTATGGCACACTTACTGCAGGCGATGGGGAAACCATGTGCCGTATGCCGGAGACTTTTCGCCATGGCGCTGCGGTGCTTAATTTGCGCTTATTTCCGGTGCGGAGCACCGGCACTTATTTTTGTGAGCCGGCGCTTATTGTTCTGCCTCAAGCATTTACTGCGAGCAAAAGACACTTATGGGTAGGACGGAGGAAGAGGGAAAACGAAAAAGCTCACACAGGGAGAAAGCAGAAAGCTGCAAGAGTGAGCTGAAGGCGCGGGGAGTGGCTGTAACTAAGATTGAAGAGGCCCGAGATGGCTTCAGGATTACGCTGCCTCAGTATCCCGTGTTCACACATTTAATTGCAGCAGTCACGAGTTTCAGAGGACGGCTTTGGGCACCGGCACGTTTCTATTTACAAATGAAGCACTGCATGGCGGGTACCGGAATTCGCCCGCTTGCAAAGTAACATGGACATGTCTGACTTGAGAAGGGGTTGTTGCGTACATTAGACAGAGGCCACAACCTCTTATGAAAACACCCTTTTCAAATATCACAGGGACAGTACATACAATATAATGCCATTAAAGAAATAATATGCGATATTTGAGGAGATACCCGGGAGACCTTGACAGTCCGCAACCCTGACAGCCCAATGGTTCGAGCAGACTTCAGGCACGGAATCATCGCACAGCTATATGCAGCCCTCATAGGAGGCGCACATCAAACACACATTGCGCGTGCACATGAAATGGGAGGCGGATTGTGATCTGACCTTCTCGGACATACAATCGAGACACACCCTGCTACCGATAAAGGTGATATCGAGCAAGGCTAGATTTTGTTTGCTCCACTTTACCTATTACCTCGCGCATATGTGACCCCTGCAATGTTCCACCACTTAAACCCGATGCTCCAAGATTTTGCCCCAAGTGTGGCACCCCCGAAGGCTACTTATTGTCACCTGGTCCAGGAGTGTCCTAAAATTACCTGCATTCTGTGGATTGGTGGTAGCCCGATACCCTGTACATAAATTACTAACAGTACCGCTGACACCATCAGTGTGTTTATTAGGTATTGATGTTATAAAAATTAAACATAAAGTTAAAAAGAGAGTAGTACAGCTTGCACTTCTGTTGGGGAAGCACTGTGTGGCAGTCCGCTAGCTGAGCCTGAAAGCCCTGGAGATTCAAGGATGGATACATGATGCACAGAACCTCAGAATGTCATTGACTAGAACGGATGATAAGTTGCGAGATGATCTTGAACTGTGGAAAGCACTGGCGTGTACATTGATTTGTCCCCCCCAATCAGTGCTGCTACTGAAACCATGTCTACTATGTAGCACTGTACCCCATGTTAACGCAGATCACGTCCTGCCTCCTGGAACCTACCATGTTGCTGCATTCATTTTGCTTCGGGGTCTGCTCTGCTATGTTGTTGATTGTATACTATATGCTCTGCCATCCTGTGCCTAGCACTGGTAATGTATACGACTATTGTATTATGAAACTCAATAAAGAGATTTTAAGTAAAAATTGCTGTTAATGGGTCTGCATCACTGATTGTGTCACCCAATGAAGTAGCACTTTAAACATGTCTCAGGACTGCTATTGCAGCTTGTGTGTGCTGTATTAAACTGCCATGTCGACCTTGCAAAGTGAACCGTTTGCCAAATCTTAATTTTTCATACATTTAAGTCACCGCTAGGGTAGGCCTTAGACTGCCGTGGTGCAGTGTACTAAAACTAGGACATGTACCTTTAAGTTTACACGTCCTGGTAGTAAAAACTCATAAACTCATTTTCCAATACTGCAAGGCCTACCTTTTCCATAACTAACATTGGAGTTACCTTATTACATTTAGTGAGCTGAAATTGTGAAAGGGGAGCATGAAACCATTTTATGTTTGGTGTCTTTGGAATTGTAATGACAAATGTTCCTCCATGGTCAAGTCAGATTTTAATTTCAATTTTGAAAAATGTCACTTTTAAAAAGATGACATTTTCCTTAACCATTTTGAGACTACAGCCTGTCCATGGGTCATATTACTGGGTGTAGTTAATAGTAGGGCTTTGTGTATTTGCTAGGGCAGGTGTATTAATAAAAAATATTAATGAGTGTTTATGTATTCTGAATAATAAGTTTGTGTAGAAAAAATAATAACGTAGAAAAATAATGCACGCATTTGAAAATGTGGTCACGAAGAATGGTCACCAATGTTAATGAAATGTACTAATCAATGATTTAATAATATGAAATATTGAATATATGTTAGATTAATGTAGTAATATGTCATACATAGGGTTATACATTTTGCTTTAGCTTTATTAATTGTAGGCCTTAACTTAGCAAGTGTATTGGCCTAGTTTACCAGGCCTCATGTAAAAGCTGTATTTCTTAACGTTAATAAAAGGGCTGTCCCAGAGAGTTAAACTGTGATTTCTATTGTATTGTTTAAATGTACTCATAACAGAAGCTTTCTCATGAGAACCTACTGCTAGAAGATGATGTTCCTGTTAATGTAACATTTTATGTGTATTGTGTGTGAGACTGATTTTTCACAGGAGAAGAACAATGAAGATACTTACTAGAGTGGAAGCTGCAACAATATTGTTACCTAACAAGCCGGATGATGAGGGCATTGCAAGACAAACCGATCAACAAGTAGAATTCATAGATTTGGAGTTTTAGTTTTATTGGACAAAGTGTGAACATGCGATTAACTGACCAATAGGGATTTGGGAAGTAGTTTTAGTAGTTTTGACTTAACCGGACTACACTGAGAAAAAAGCAGCATTTTTAGCCAGGCATTCTGCCTGTGCATTTTGCCTTAAGCATATTGCATTTTGTCATAGTTTCATTGCCCATTTTCTTGCTGGCCGAAAGGTCAATATTTCTTATGCGTCTTGACAAAAGGCGTGCTTAACTTTAATGCTTAGAGACTTTGCGTTCTCTGAACTTTGATGCCGAATCCTGTGAGGCCTTGCTGATCGACTAATGTCCTGAGGACAAAGACTGACTCTGAGACTCTGGAAGTCTGCGCTGCTCCTGGTTGACAGTAAAGGGGAACCAGATCTAATGGGCAATCCGAGCTCTATGAGCCCCACACAGATTGCATCACAAGTCCAGGATGATGCACCACAAGTTCAGGATGATGCGTCGGTTACAGTTCTTAGTTGGAATATAGCCGGGCTTGAGTCTAAAATGCGAATCCCAGACTGGGGCCCTTTTATAGATGAGCATAAGATATGCCTGTTCCAAGAAACACGGGCCCTGGAGCCCAAGCACAGACTCTGCTTTAAGAGTTTTTGGGTCCCAGCACGTAAGGTGACTTCTGGAAGACCCTTGGGTGGTTTACTTGTATCTGTTAGAAGTTCCCTCAAGTGTCAGGTCGAGGAAGTGGACATGGGCTGTGCTGACTTACAAGGTTTAACACTATCCACCCAAAGAGGAAAACCCCTACTTTTGGTGAATATATAACAGGAGTGTGGGCAGTAATTGCGAGTCAGATGCTTTAACTGTTCTTGATAATATCTTATCCAGTAGATCCACTACTCATTACATCTTAATTGCAGGGGATTTCAAGGCTACTTTTGAGCCTTATTCTTTGGCCCAAGAGCTTTACCAAGAAGAGGACATTCTTTGGGGTATCCCGCAGTTAGTAACAAACAAAAGTCTCAGAATGAGCAGAACGGCTTACCAAATTGTTGATATTACACTTGCATATGGCCTCCGCGCTTGTAATGGTCGCTCCTGCTCAGATGCTAAACCTTCCCCTACTTTCAGACGTGCAGCTTATAGGAGCTATATTGATTACCTTCTATTAGACATTCGTTTGTGGGGGCATATGGTCGATATGGTGGTAAAAGAACATGACGAAAGCAACCACGACCCGTTGATTCTATTAGGGGTCTGCTGCCCATAAAAGAGGCCCCTGATTCCAGGGACTATGTGCAGCAGCTTACCATGACATATAACAAACGGAATGTCAAGTGGGATGTTGTTAATTCTTCTTTAGGCTCCCTTTCATCAACATACAGCCTTTTGGCAGATCAAATGGAGCATATGCTCTATTTATTTGAGGATGATAATAGGCTACTGGCTGTTCATATGGAAAAGCGAAAGCCACAGCCAACACGTGTTTCGTCATGCGAATGGATATTCGCACTGACTTCCTCAGGGCTTATACAATCATTACGTGTTGGCTGTGGCTTTGGCTGTTGATTTTTGACAACTAACAAGGAGAACAATTCCATAAAAATAAATAGAAGATTGGACTCAAGCTGCTGACTCTTGTCTATACGTATTTCTGTACCAACTTCCACAACAAGAAGAACATGTTACTTAATATAAAACATGGACATTAATGTTTATGCTACGTGCACGAGTGCCTTGGATATTGCTTAGAACCTAGTTTTTTATGTTTGCTGTAAATTATTTTACAACCTGTATTATAAGGTTTATCCCTGAATAAACAGAATGAAGACGAAGACTGTCCTGCCCCATATGGTGCTGCTACCCACCAATTACAGAACAGTAACTAGAGGACCAAAAATGGAAAGTCAGAACTCTTAAAGAAAAGCAAATCTTAATTAATGGATTTTAAACATCTCTACCCCTCTTTGTGAGTGCCAGAATACCTTTAATCCAGCACTGAATCTTGCAATTGATAAGAGAACAATATTTGTGTTTTTTTAAGGTTATGGCCCTCTATCAGATCATAGCATTTCCAGTAGATTTCAATAGTTTGTGGACAATAGCTGGAAATACACGCTAGGGACACAGGCTTGACAGGGGAGAATCCACCGCCCTCATCCTCCTCGACCTGTCTGCCGCCTTCAACACGGTTTCCCACCAAACACTTGTCCACCACCTGCACCAGACAGGAATAACCAGCATCACACACCAAGAATAATATATTTGGCATCCTCCAGGGCTAGTCCCTAGGCCACACACACTTCAAAATCTACAGATCGCCTCTCACTGACATCATCAGATCGCAGAACCTCAACATCATCTCCTACACCGATAACACCCAGCTCATCCTATCACTCTCCGACGCTCCAACTGCAACCAAGAAGAATTTCCAAAACTGCATGAAAAGCGTGACATAATGGATGAAGTGCAACTGCATAAAGTTGAATACAGGCAAGATGTAAGCTCTTATCTTCGGCAAACACTCCACCCTCTGGAATGATTTCTGTTGGCTGGCAGATCTCAGCTTCACCCCCATGCCTAAAGACTAAGCCTGCAAACTCTGCATCATCCTAGACAGCGATCTCTCCTTGGGACATCTGATCAACTCCATCACCTTAACCTTCTTCCACATGCTCAAAATTTTTTTCAAGTGGCTCCTGATTACCACAATAAAGACAGTTACTCACACTCTCATTACCAGCCAGCTTGACTATGGCAAGGCACTCTCTGCTGGCATCTGAACCAACCTCATGCATAGGCTCCAAACAATACAGAATGCTGCAGCCAGACTGATTCTCTACCTGCCCAAGAAGGCTCACATCTCCCAGCACTTGAAAGACTTCCACTGGCGCCCGGTCCAGAAGAGATGTCACTTCAAGCTTCTCACTCACGCCTTCAAAGCCCTCCATGACCAAGGACCTACCTACCTGAACCAATGCCTACACTTCCATCTCCCCAGCAGGAACCTCTGCTCCGCACACCAACCCTCGCACAGATTCATCGCACCTGTAACTGCCGCGCAGGAGGACGATCCTTCTCCTTCCTCGACCCCCAGGACTGGAACGGCCTCCTCCTCTGCATCACCCCTTCACTCAGAGACTTCAAGAACAAGCTCAAAACTGGGCTTTTCGAATGAGACCATCCTCAGTGCCTGGATACCCTCACAGGTGATAAGTTGTGCTCTACAAATACATGACTGTTTGATTGATTGAGGTATGGAGACATGTCAGTATATAGAGGAACACCAGTGTTTTTCTTATAGATGAAAAAAAAGTATGCTCTTATTACAAGAGGAACTGTTAATTTCAACATGTGCAGTGACTGTTCAAGCCACGCTTATCGAAATGGTGGCATATATTTGGGATTGTGGTTTAGGGCAGCACAGTAAGTCATCTAGCTGCGCTCCCATACCCCAAAGTGAAATGGCAGGAATGCACTGTATCTGTGAAATACAGTGCATTCCTGTCCTTTACCCCTGCGCTGGTGGTATTTCGGCAGCCTAGCACTAGCACAGGCACCCTTTCACCCTGGTTCAAGGGTGCCTCCATTGCCAGCAGGATAGTTTTTGTGCAGGAAGATTCCCCTTCCTGCACAAAAACTATACAGAGAGGCATTTTCCTCTTTCCAGGTGTGCTTCAGAATGCAGCACACATGAAAATTGCAAAAAACCAGAGTTACATCTCACCTCGGAATGCATAAGATTTTGGTGCTTCCCCAGGTTTACGAGATCTTGTAAATCTGGGGCACCATAAAAAACTATGGGTGTTGCATGAGAAAACCCACTGCAACGCCCATGGAACCCCTCCTCGGCACACAGAAAGGCAACATAGAGAATTTTTCTGCCTTGCCCTACTCCATCTCTTTGAGGCCATGCAAAGCCATTCATCATCCCTACTTATCATCCGTCATCTTTATTTCTCTTCCATCATCCCTACTTCTCTTCCTTTATGCTTACTTCTCATCTAACATACATCATCCCTACTTTTCATCCATCATCCCTACTTATCTTCCATCATCCATACTTCTCATCTCTATTTCTCATCCATTATCCCTACTTCTCATCTAGCATGCCTACTTCTCATCCACACATCATCCCTATTTCTCATTGGTCATGCCTACTTCTCCTCCATCATCCCTACTTCTCATCCCTCATCTCTGCTTCTCATCCCTACTTCTCATTCATCATCCTTACTTTTCTTCCATCATTCCTACTTCTCATCCCTCATTCCTGCTTCTCATCCCTACTTCTCATCACCATCTCTACTTCTTATCCATAATTCCTACTTCTTATCCACCATACATTATCCCTATTTCTCATCTGTCATTTGTATGCATCGTCCACTATGCCTACTTATCATCCCTACTTCTCTTCCATGATTCAACAAGTCTACTTCTCACCCCTGCTTATCATGAATCATCCATTATCCCTACTTCTCACCACATACTTCTCATCCATCTTCCATCATTCCTACTTCTCATACCTCATCCATCATCCCTAGTCCTCATCCATCATCCATATATGCAAATAGTGTTCACCTGTTTACATTAGTTTCACCATTGCATAGCTTTTGCTATGGGTTACCTTCCTGCACAAAAACAATTCTGTATGCAACACAGGGACGCCTGTATTGGTTCTAGGCTGTCCGTTGTGTGTCAGCGCATGGTGATAGGTCAAGAATGTGCTCTATGCCTGTTGTCTGTCACACAGTGCAGCATAGCAAGGTGGCTTGTTGAGCTGCACTTCATGACTTGGCCATGAATATGTCCCCTTTTCTTACAATGTTGGTTTAACATACAGATACAAGGGGTTTAGAACAGGCAACCCAATGTGGGACAATTATTCTGATCCCTGTTGCCCATATAATAACGAAGCCAGATTTATATAACTGTATCCCAAGAACATTAGGTGTTTGGAAAAACTGTATGTGGCACAATTAAATGTGTATTGTATGTATGTTCACTGAAAATACCTAAAATATAAATGGCTATGGCGAATTGCGCTCCTAAGTGAGATGATGTTAATGTTCAATATATTTTGGGCCTCATTTATTTATTGGTGGATGCCAGGACAATGGAGTAAATTCATCCGTCGCCTTGGTGGAGGGAGAGCCTGCCAGATTTATAAATGACCACTACACTTCTGGTCATTGTTAGAAATTGGGTTTTTGGTTGGCAGTCAGGTTACCCCCTGTCCAAGCAAAAACCCTCACTCTAGTCAGGGGAAGTCACACACAATCCAAGATTATCCTGTGCCCACCCTCTGGTAGCTTGGCACGAGCAGTCAGGCTTAACTTAGAAGGCAATGTGTAAAGTATTTGTGCAATAAATCATACAATACCACCATATAGCACCACAAAAATACACCACACAGTGTTTAGAAAAATATATAATATTTATCAGGATAATTGTAGGTCAAAACGAATAACGTTGCAATGTGAATTTGTAGAGATATCACTGAAAAGTGATATAAAGGCCCTCATTACGACCCTGGCGGTATAGAACCGCCAGGGCCGCGGCACGCGGGAGCACCGCCGACAGGCTGGCGGTGCCCCGCAGGGCATTCTGACCGCGGCGGTAACGCCGCGGTCAGAACAGGAAAACTGGCGGTCTCCCGCCAGTTTCCCGTGGCCCGTTTGAATCCTCCAAGGCGGCGCAGCTTGCTGCGCCGCCGAGGGGATTCTGACAAGCCATACCGCCATCCTGTTCCTGGCGGTTCGGCCGCCAGGAACAGGATGGTGGTATGGCTTGTCGTGGGGCCCCTGGGGGCCCCTGCAGTGCCCATGCCAATGGCATGGGCACTGCAGGGGCCCCCGTAAGAGGGCCCCACTTTGTATTTCACTGTCTGCATTGCAGACAGTGAAATACGCGACGGGTGCCACTGCACCCGTCGCACCTTCCCACTCTGCCGGCTCAATTCCGAGCCGGCGTCCTCGTGGGAAGGTTGTTTCCCGCTGGGCTGGCGGGCGGCCTTAAGGCGGCCGCCCGCCCGCCCAGCGGGAAACTCAGAATGCCGGCCGCGGTCTTCAGACCGCGGTGCGGTATTCCTGCGGCGCAACTTTGGCGGGCGGCCTCCGCCGCCCGTCAAAGTTGTAATGAGGGCCAAAGTGTCTTAAGTCTTTAAAAAGCAAACAAAGTCTCTTTCAAGCACAAAGTACCTGGTTTGGAGTGGAAAATCTCCTCAGAGGGCCACAGAAGAAGAGATACGTGGAAAAATGGTGTGTGCGTCTATTTCTCCCCAGCACACACGGACTTGCGTTGTTATTTTTCACGCGGGGAAGTCGTGCGTCGTTTTCCGGCGATCGGACAGTCTCTTTCTGTGGATCGCAGGGATTACCAGATGTCCCGGGTCTGTGCGTGGATTCTCCTGCTTGTTTTCCGGCTGCGCGTCGTTCTGCGGGGCTGCGCGCCGAAGTTTCGCTCTCACGGCAGGCGTCGCGTCGATTTCTCCTCTGGAGGTCGGGCGGCGTTGTCCTTGCGAGGCTGTGCATCGAAGTTCCGGTCGTCCCGAAGGCGTCGCGTCGATCAGCGTCGGTGTGCGGCATTTTTCTCGCCGCGGAACAAGCTGTGCGTCGAACATTTCAGCGCACGAAGCGTCCAAGTGAAAAAGAGAAGTCTTTTTGGTCCTGAGACTTCAGGGAACAGGAGGCAAGCTCTATCCAAGCCCTTGGAGAGCACTTTCACAGCCAGACAAGAGTTCAGCAAGGCAGCAGGCCAACAGCAAGGCAGCAGTCCTTAGTAGAAAGCAGACAGGTGAGTCCTTTGAGCAGCCAGGCAGTTCTTCTTGGCAGGATGTAGTTTCTGGTTCAGGTTTCTTCTCCAGCAAGTGTCTGATTAGGTAGGGCAGAGGCCCTGTTTTATACACAAATGTGCCTTTGAAGTGGGGGAGACTTCAAAGAGTGGCTAAGAAGTGCACCAGGTCCCCTTTCAGTTCAATCCTGTCTGCCAGGGTCCCAGTAGGGGGTGTGGCAGTCCTTTGTGTGAGAGAAGGCCCTCCACCCTCCCAGCCCAGGAAGACCCATTCAAAATGCAGATGTATGCAAGTGAGTCTGAGTACCCTGTGTTTGGGGTGTGTCTGAGTGAATGCACAAGGAGCTGTCAACTAAGCCCAGCCAGACGTGGATTGTAAGGCACAGAAAGATTTAAGTGCAAAGAAATGCTCACTTTCTAAAAGTGCCATTTCTAGAATAGTAATATTAAATCCAACTTCACCAGTCAGCAGGATTTTATATTACCATTCTGGCCATACTAAATATGACCTTCCTACTCCTTTCAGATCAGCAGCTACCACTTCAATACTGTATGAGGGCAGCCCCAATGTTAGCCTATGAAGGGAGCAGGCCTCACAGTAGTGCAAAAACGAATTTAGGAGTTTTACACTACCAGGACATGTAAACTACACAGGTACGTGTCCTGCCTTTCACCCACACAGCACCCTGCTCTAGGGGTTACCTAGGGCACACATTAGAGGTGACTTATATGTGGAGAAAGGGGAGGTTTAGGCTTGGCAAGTACTTTTAAATGCCAAGTCGAGGTGACAGTTAAACTGCACACACAGGCCTTGCAGTGGCAGGCCTGAGACAAGGAAAAGGGGCTACTTAAGTGGTTGGCACAACCAGTGCTGCAGGCCCATTAGTAGCATTTAATCTACAGGCCCTAGGCACATAGAGTGCACATTATTAGGGACTTATAAGTAAATTAAATAGTCCAATCTGGAATGATTCAAGGTTACCATGTTTTAAGGGAGAGAGCATATGCACTTTAGCACTGGTTAGCAGTGGTAAAGTGCTCAGAGTCTAAAAGCCAGCAAAAACAGTGTCCAAAAAGTGGAGGGAGGCAGGCAAAAAGTTAGGGGTGACCACCCTAAGGCTGTCAGGTCTAACAGTCATTTATAAAGTATTGGCAGGAACCTCCATGACAGCAGTTCCTGTCAAAGCATTTTGTTGTTCAGTGCAGAGTTCCGTCAGCAGGACGGAGCAATGTACTAAACAGGTTCATTTTTTTATTTTAAAAAAGAAAACCGCAAAACAGGATTCTCTTTTTGAAAATACAATGCTTCTCAGTGAGCATTTAGCAGTTTTCACTGTGCCTTACAGCCAGGGTCTTCCTTGTGGTGGTGGGCAGTGAAAACTGACCTGTCATCCTCCTCATCTAAATTAGGTGGGCAGCATGACAGGTCAGCCTCTGAGGGCCCTAACTCCAAAGGGGTGTCGGAGGAGATCAGTCATGGCGGATGAAGTAGTCTCCAACATGATTAACCCTAAGATATCCCTGCATTTAAATTAAGCCAGTGAATCGCATTCATGGCGGTCAGGATACTTTGTTGCTGATGTGAAGGATTATCCTTCCTGCCAAGAATGAGATCTTCCTTTTAGACTTTGAAAATAATGAACTTTTTGTTTTAAACGATAATAATCAATGTCCCAGAATGCTCGTTACTAGTCCAGGGAGGATCTGGGTTGGCCGTAAGAGCTGGTCTGTTCTCAGAGGGAGACGGGTCAAGACTGATTTGCGCATGGCTGGGTCCAAACTGGGGTGGTATGATGAGCCAAAAAACAATGGGTTCAACCTAGATCCGGGATAGTGGGTGAATGTTTGACAATGTTCAGCATTCCATCCATCATCTTTTTGTTTTTTTCAACGTCCCATTGCATGTCAGGATAGGCCACAAATGGCGATGTTTAAGGATGGGCTCATGCATACTTTGAATATAGAAAAGGTGGAATATAAAACCAGACAGATTTGCATCCTTTCAAAATAACACCACCTGGCAAAGCTGCAGGCTGCCAGAGCCTGGAAAGTGGACGTGCACTCACCTCACCCTCACAACGTTTGGTAACAGGGGCTTGGCAGCTTGTGAGTTTGGAAATATCCCTGGAAGGCCAAACTCAGAAAATGGATCTAGCATCTTGCATTGCATTTTGCATTGTATCATCCATAGCAAGTGTGATTGGAATATTCACCAGTGGATTCATGGTGGCTTTCAATCTACTGGACTGGGTTAAAGGCAGAAGACTGAATACCTGCGACTTCATCTTGTTCATCCTGGGGGTCTCCTACACTTCTTTCCAATGCACCATGGTAGGACATGCTTATGTTACGATTAAACACCATTTGTTTTTTATACTGGATTATCCAACGCCAGCGCTAGGTGGCCTTCAAATATGGACGGGCAGTTGCAGCTTCTGGAACACTTCATGTCTCTGTGTCTTCTACTGTGTGAAGATTGTGGACTTCAACCACCGCCTCTTCTTCTGGTTGAAGGCGAGGATCACTAAGTTGGTGCCATGGTTTCTTGCAGGGTCTGTGGCTGGGTCATTTGTGCTCAGTATCCCCCTGTACTGCGAATATGATGGAACATCCTCCGAGATGCTGACAACTAATCTCACCACTAACATTACTGACGCCATCTTGAAAGATAGCTCATACTTTACTGTTGCTGTTGCGTTGGGCTTTTGCTTGCCTGTTCTGATTGACATTGCTTCCATCACTCTCATCCTTGCGTCCCTCTTCAGACACACCCGTCGCATGAAAGACAACGCATCAGGATTCAGTGCACCCCGACTGCAGGCACATTTTGGTGCTGCCCGGATGGTTGGGTCCCTTCTTTTTGTCTTCATAGTATACTTGCTGGCACAGAGTTATGTTCTATATTCCACTGGTCATTGGTTTGATATTATTGCTCATATCTTATGTTTTTGTGTTTCAGCTGAACAGTCTGCCATTCTGCTGCTAGGAAACACCAGATTAAGACAAGGGTTTTGGAAGTTTTTGAAATTTAGGAGGAGGTGAAGAGCCAAACTGATGAAACCTTATGCTCTTGACTAGAGATCTGCGCACAAAACAAAAATAAAATACCTGCATGCTTTAAGGGTGACTAGGTTAGGGTCCATGTATCTCTTTCTCCTTCCAGTCCCACTTTCTGCTTGAAAGCAAATATTTTATTATGCTCCATTCTTGCAAGTGATAATGAGATTGTGAATCATAAAGAGAGATATAGGGAAAAATGATTGTGTGGATCTTTCATCATTCAGTATGGACAAAGGCAGTTTTTGTAATATTCAGCTACACTATGTACTGTTTTTCATAGTTCCTGGACTGTTATTAAATAGTTTATTTCTACGTTTGATATTTTCCGTCTAGAAATATAAAGGTTGTCATGAACGTAGTGCCTAATTTGAGCTGGTGGTTTCCTGTGCGGGGCACCTGCACTTATTTTTGATGGTCGGCACTTATTCTTCTGACTCAGGAATTTACTGCGAGCAAAAAACACATATGGGAAAGACAGAGGAAGAGAAAGACGGAAAAGCATCACAAAGGGAGAAAGCAGAAAGCTGCACGAAAGAGTGAGCTGAAGGGCAGTGAGTGGCTGTAAATGGATTAAAGAGACACGAAATGGCTTCAGGATTATGCTGCCCGAGTATTCTGTGCTGGCACATATTAGAGCAGCCGCGTGTTTCAGATGAAAGCTATGGACACCGGCAAGACTTTATTTACAAATTAAGCACTGCATGAACGTGTGCTCTTGCTCAGGTCACAGCTCTGTGACTGTTTTTACATGATGGCTCTTTCTAAAACACACGTTTATCTTCAGTTTTCCTGAGTGAGCTGCAGAGGACACAGCTAGGAAAAAATGAGCAATGGTTTCCGCTCTCTGCTTCTGATCTGTGCTTTCTGCAGCTCATGCACTAAGTCAGTGGAATTCTGAGATATATACGTGCTCTTTAGAAACTATTATCACATAAAGCAAAGTGCTCAGTTTTGCTCTGAGACAGAACACATCCTCGTGACATTACATCTAATTAGGAGATATGGGGCCCCATCATGGATACACTGAGGCATGGCAGAGGTGTGCGCCCGTTTTTAAGGAATTACACCCTCTAGATCTCAGTTAACTCAGAAATTCTCCAATATAGTGCATGATCTTCAAAGAGCACAACATAATGAGAGGAACAACAGATGCCCCTATTTCTAAGTTATAGGCTGTCTGCAGCTCATGCAATTACTCTGAGCATCTCCCGATAAGTGTCTGCACTTCAAATAGTCCAATATCTTAAAAAAGGCAAGAAACTGCTCTGTCCCAGTGCATCCGTTCACGATACATCCGGTGGAGCGTAAATATGGCCCACATCTTCAGGTCCCTATTTATTGCTGCAATGCTTACCGATATCAGTTCAAACTCTAGCAGACACAACCCAGTGAAAGCTCCCGCAAGGTAAAGAGATGGATAGGACAAATAATTAATGTGGAATATATTTTTTTTATATTTTAAACAAAGATATGTGGACATGTTTTAAAGGATACCCAAGATGTTCTTATATATATATATATATATATATATATTGGTTCGGATGACATCTAATATGGGTTTCATTGTTTCACTAATGAAAACATTACTGTAGAAGGGCTGTTTATCACATTCAAACAATTACAGTATTCTTTCACACATTTACACTTATAATATTCTCACTCACACACACGCTTATAATATTCACAAATACAAAATGCTACTTGTTGGCATGATATAGTGATCCGCCGCACCACCCGTAGTTCATCAGCTTTCGGAGCTGAACCCTTCCTCAGTAAGTATGGATGTCATCATACACATTATAGAGCAGAAAGGAGATACACAATCCCAAAGGTGATTGGATTTCTAAGCTTCACATGCTGAGAGGGGAATAGTGGAAGTGTTATCAATGCTTTTTCCTTTTCTTAAGATTGTACAATAGCTGACAGCATCACTCATTGTTCAATGTAGGAATGAAGTTTGTCTTAGCAAATCATTAACCTCATAGTCCCACTGCTACCACGTCACAGAGGAGGGCATTTAAGGTTTGTTGGGCTGTACTTTGTTCTGCCAGGGGGCAGAGGGATGTACTCCATTGTCCTGGTGCACCACAGTCTGCCATATCTACTGAGCTCCATCTGCCTGGAGATCTCTCTGTCATCAGATGAGCCACAGCCATGGGGGATACTCTAAAGGCACTGAGGCCCTCATTACGAGTGTGGCAGTGTTACAGCCACAGTCCCGGTGGTAAAGACCGCCGCATTTTCAAGCTCAGTGCTTTGGCCGAAGTCAAACCGCCACAACCCCACCACTCCCGCTGGTGCGGTCGGACCGGCGGAGCTTGCGGTGAGCTCCTCCTGGCCGGCGGCATGGCTAAGACCACCAGGCTTTTTGCAGCGGTCACCCACCATGATATCACTGGTGGTAACACACCCAGCCACAGAAATCCCCATTCCTGTTTCCAGCAAATGCAACCCCACATGTCCACACACTTGCAGACACACAACCCCACACGTGCAAACACACACCCCCACCGACTGCTTACATCCAGACACCTCCACCCACCCAACCGCATGCATACATACTGACATCCCGACCCAACCGCATGCATACATCCAGACACCCCCACTCACTCGCACACCAACAGGCACACCCCCACACCCAACTGAACACAAACAGAAACACACCCCTACCCAATGAACACAAGCAGACATGCACCCCCTCCCAACCGAACACAGACACGCACCCCCACTCACTCGCACACGAACAGACGCACCCCCACTCATCAACACACCTTCATACATGCACCCCCCACTCAACACACCTTCATACACCTTCCATGCACACATACATACATATGCAATCATGCACACCCACACTGCTACACATACACATACACAACACACACATGCATACAACACACTTCCCCGCCCCCTCCTCCTTCCGACAGTCCAATTACCTGTCTCGGCAAGGAGGTCTTCAGGGAGGGGATGGTTGTCAGCATTTCCACCGCCTGTACCGCACCGCCCTGCAGGAACCAATATGCTGTATTACGTCTTGTAATACGGTGAGCTGAGTCCTTTTGGCGTGGTGGTGCTGGAGGTGAAACCGTCTCTCACCTGCCTCTCATCCGTCATCGGTCAGGCCGACGGTGTTGGATTTCCCCCCCTAAATGGGCAGAAATCCTGTGGTGAGTTCTGATATGGCAGTCATCGGACCAGCCAACACTGGTGGTCTTTTGGCTCCTGCGACGACGGTGGTCTTTCCAAAAGACCACCAAAGTCATAATGAGGACCTGAATGTTTGCTGAGCAGCCACGTGTTTCATGCAGCTTTTCAACAAACGTTTTTGTTTTAAAAAAAAGAAGCCCCCAAAGCTGAAAATGTAAGAAAAAGCAAAACTCATGACCCTGACCCCCCGAGTATTTTCTCCCAGGGTGTCGGGGTTATTTCACTTCTGAAAGGAACACTCAGGCTCGTCCTAGCAGAGCCAGCAGTAGCTTCAAAGGTGGTTATATGAAGTTCTGATGAACTATAACTCGAGTGAACGTCAGTTGGGTGCACAGGTACTCATCACATTTGTGACTCAGTGCTGTGTCCACCAAACTCTAAAGGCCAAAAGTCATGAGCTATTTCAAATGATGAATCAAAGGGCCATTTGTACGAACACATTTTCCCATTGACACAGAATGGGAAAAACCCTTTGCTACATCTGGCCCAAAGTGCGATCGTGCTAGGTAGAGAAACAAATAAATGTACTCATAGACGTTGCATAAGCAGTCTTAATCTTGGAAATGTTGACCTACATATGGTCATTAGGCAAGAATGCAGATGTATAGTTTATTGGACCATTACACAAGCTGCTATTTATTAGTAAATGTCCGACATTGTGATTAGTGACAAGCAAAGATGGTGATGTCATATGTAATGTCCTGCTTGATGCCATCAGTGACGTGTGTGAGATTGCGAAGAGTAAATTAGGGGATTATTGGTCTCCTCATCGTAACAGATACCTTGCATTCATTTTTGCATTTTGGGGCATAGCCATACTGTCCCTTCAACAGCTGTTTTTGATAGGAATTTCAATGCTTTTTTCATAGCATATCTTATTTTCTCATTTGCATAAAGAACACCAGCTCAGCCTTTATCCATGTGCCATGGGCACTGGCAGCAGGGCGTGGCCTTCTGTCATGCTCTGTGATCATTCCCTCTACTCCTAGGAGCTGCTGTGCACAGTCTTTGATTATACTCTGCAGGCTGTGGATGCAGACCATGGTTTTGGCCAATCCCGGCCTTCGTATCCTGCATCACTAGAACTGATTGTGCGCGTCATTTGAATGGACACCATAGGTTCTTAGAACAATTGTGTCTGCTGTCCACTTCCTTGCCCATGACATGGACTTTCAATGCATGGAGTGACTGTAACAATGTCAGAAACTGCAGAAATTGTGTAAGCTACATTTTATATAAAGATGATTGTTTAATGGATAATTAAAATTGGAGTAATGTAATACATGACCAAGTATTGATGTGGCAACCTAAAAATGCTGCTGACGCTATTAGGACATTTAGTAATGGACTAATATTGAAAGTTAGCAGCAAAAGAGGACTGTGGCCCCAGCTGTTACTAGAGTTCAAGGAGCAGTTTCACAGGACCAGTTAGTAACATCCTATGGTCTGAATCCCTTATTTGTCTGCCTTGCGAGGAGCTCTGGCCACACGAGGCAATGAAGCAGTGCTTGCGTCCTGCTCTGTAAAGTGCACAAAGATCATCTTTTTTCTTCTCTCACTGTATCGCCAATATTTTTTTGTTTTTTGCTTCTTGCTGTGCTTGGCCCTCGGCTACATACAGCGTTTCATCCATGCTCCGGTAATTGACTCAACCGCACACAAGCTCAGGCTCTTCACAACAGGCTTTGGCCATAGAGATCCCATATGTTCACAACTAGCTTTGCACAGACTTGGACCATGGCCTGTTGTCATGGGGATCAGGGCGTGACACTTGGCCACACCTTGCAACCAATCCCCACAACTTGGTACCTGATTGACTGATCTAAACATAATTTGACATACATTTTGTCTGCCTAATGTTGAGCAGATTTCTCAGAGCCAACATTATTAGCAAATCAAACATTTTCTGGCATCCCTTTAAACTGTTCCCCCTTGAAAGAACTACACATAACGTGATATACCAAATCTACCCTAGATGGGCTGAGTGTAAGCCTAATTTTTTGTGAAAACCTCTAACATTGCCAAAGATATTAGCTAATACTTTTTGCCCAATTTTTACTGCATCTACCCGAATCTTCTGGTATATAAATATGCTCAGTGGCTGACATAATACATATTCATAAAAAATGATACATTTGTATGAAAGTCAAAGCTCATTTGCAATGGAAACTGAAATACATCTGTAACACTTACATACGTAAAATCAAGAGCTTTACATAATGAACTGACTTAAATTTCTAAATTTTGATTTTGTTTTCAAATCTCAATTTTTAGGTACAAAATCACCTTCTCAATGTTCAAAAATATTTTTGACACTAACTATGGACTGACCAACACCATATTGCCCTTTACCACCAGAGACGTCCTGTCAGGACTTCTAAACCGGGATTGTACACAAAAATAACCATTACATGATGGCAAAAAATGGTGTACGCCTGTCACCAAGCAATCACGTCATTTCAAAACTCAGATTCGATCGACAGACTTCCTTATTGTGATTCCAACCTCTCAATACTACAGAAAAAACTGCAACCTCAGATACCCATGGTCTTTGTCTCATTTACAAACACTGCTGGACGGAAATTACTATGAATTGGACGAGGTTGATTCATCTCAACCAAGTCTGGTACAAACCAGAACAAACCAGACTGTATTTCTATGGTAACTATAACAGTTTTTTTTGCTGTAAGAATTTACATGCCAAACTCAATTTAAGGACCCACTCATAGCTTTTAACTACACTGAAGCACGAGTAAAAGAATGAACAAGCATTTGCAATGCACTAGCGTCTCACATTTGTCCGAGTTACAGCTATTACTAGTTGTAAACTTCCAACCGGATTTTTCTAGCCAGATTGAAAGAAAAAACAGCGCGATCGCGCTGCTACAGTTCATTCGTAATGAAACCTATCGGCAAAAGTGCAATTATCTACGTAACCGACAAAAGTGCAATTAAATATGTACCAGGGTCGATATTATGCAAAGCGCTCGACTTCTGCCAAGCGAGATCGCGCTGTGAAAATAGAGAAAAAGTAGTCCCCAAACTCAGCAAGCCTCGCATGTTTTCAGTACTTGGTCGCTGTGCTCGAAGAGGGCTAACCACCGGTGAAGGCATGACCTATGCGTAGCTTCCACTAATGAAAACAAAAAGATATTAACAGGCAAGCCCACGAACCAATGAAAGACACTGACCTGACGTGGACGGGGCTCCGAGCCCTTTTCTAACTCCTAAAGCATCTTGCAAGCGATACGCATGGGCAAGCGCATGCGACGCAGACTCGACCCTAAAAATGAACAAATCTGATTGTGCAAGGGAGTTTTTTTCTGCATTGGGCATTTAGGATCTTGGAATCACGACCCCATCTACACATCAAGATGATTTAATTGACTGAACAAAACAAAAAAATGATGCTTTTAGTATATACACTTGGCACTATGGAGTATCGTGGAGCTGCAAGCTAACTATGTGGGACAGGCAAGAGCAGCTGGGGCAGCACAATGAGCCAGGAAGGGCAGGAGGGTTGGGGGTGGGCGCACAGACTCGAACAGTAAAGGGCTGGAGGGGGCAGGAAGTTGACCACGCAGTGCAGGTGGCAAGGGTAGTGGTAGCACAATAGATTACACAGGTAGGCTGGAGAGCAGAGGTAGCACAATTGGCAGTGGAGGGCAAGAGGGAGGGGGCAGGTGCACACCCATGGACAAAAGAGGATTCAAGAGAGCGGAGGGAGGGGGAATCATACAGCAAGATATCCAACCAGGGCAGGGAGGGGAAGTGGCAGCACAATAAAACATGGAGACCCCAAAGGAGGGGCAGGGGCACGCACACACAATGGAGATCAGGGGACAGGAGGAAAGGGCAACAAGCTGACCACATAGGGCAGGCAGGGGGTGCAGTGGCAGCACAATGGACCATAGAGGGCAGGAAGGAGTAGGCAGGGGCTGGTGCTTGGAAAACCAAGGGCAGGGGGAAGGAGGGCAGGCCAGGAGCAGCAAGCTAATCATACAGGACAGGCGAGAGGGGCAGTGGGAACAGAGGGGAAGAGGACAGATGCATTGGCAGAAGCTGACCATGCTGTGTGGGCAGGAGGAGCAGCAGCACAGCAGACCATGTAGGTCTGGCAGGAGGAGCAGCGGCAGCACAATGGACCAAGGAAGGCAGGGAGGAGGGGCAGCACAATGGAGGGCAGGAGTTGGGGAATAGGGGCATGGACTAAAATGCTAAAAGGCAGCAGTAGTGGTTAGGGACAGGAGAGCAAACTGACCATGCTGGTCAGGTGCAAGGGTCACTTGCAGCACAATTAACTGTGCTGGGCAAGCAGCAGGGGGAATGGCAGCTCAATGTACCATAAAGGGCAGGAGGGAGTGCACAGGGGCACATACACAGACAATGAAGGGCAGAGGCAAGCAGAGCAGGGACAGAAATCTACCCATGCAGGACTGGTGGGGCAAATGCAAAAACAACAGATGATGGACGGAATGCAGAGCAAATCAAGCATTCACCCCAGTCACAGATCTGGGTTTAATCCATCAGTTTTTTTGCTTGGTATGCCATTCCAGTTTGGACCCAGCCATATGCAAATCAATCTTAACCCTGTTCCCCGTGGGAACAGTCCAGCCCGAACTGCCAGGCCAGGTCTTCCCTGGACCGAAAACAAGCATCCTGGGACCGATTTCAGGGTATCACCCTTCATCAGCCAGGATAGCTTGAATCTGGTGGCATAGCAAGCACGGGACCCACGTCTGGGCATACCCTTCCCACTTGGGGCGACAAATGCAAAAACAGCAGATGATGGATGGAATGCAGAACAAATCAAGCATTAACCCCCAGTCACAGATCTGGGTTTAATCTATCAGTTTTTTTGCTTGCCATGCCATTCCAGACTCGCGGGGCAGGCACTGGCAGCACTATAGACCATGCAGGGCTGGTGTGAGGGGCCAGGGGCATGAACTCTGACCACATAGGGCTGAAGAGAGAGTCAGGTGCATGGACAACAAGGTAACTATGTAGGGCAAGTGGGAATGGAAATGGAAATGGCAGCATACTTGACCATGCAGAGCAGCAGGGACGAGACAGAAGTATGGACTCAGTCAACAGAGGGTATGAGGAGTGGGAGATCAAAAGACCTCTCAGGGAAGGAAGGAGGAGGCAGAGCTCAGACTCGGACAACAGAGGACAGAGTGGAGGGTGGAAGAGGTGGCAAGCTGACCACGTAGTAAAGGCTTCATGGACAGGGTCAGCACAAGGGATGTTGGAGGGCAGCAGAGATACTGTGAGGCATGCACACAGAGAACAAAGGGCAGACGGATGTGTTCAGGAGCAGGGGCAGCAATCTGACTAAGGTTACAGACTAGCAGGGGAAGGGTCAGCACAATGGACCATGGAGGGTGGAAGGGAGAGACAGGGGCATGCACCTGGGGAACCAAGGGCAGGGAGTAGGGGGCTGGGGCAGTGGTAGCAAGCTGACTACTGAAAGTAGGCATGCATTGGCTGGGGCAGTTCAATAGACCAAAGCGGGCAGGTGATTGGGGCAGGATTGTGCACACAGAGAACAGAGGGCAGGGTAGGGGGGCAAGGTTAGCGAGCTAACCATGGTGGACAGATGAAGGGGGCTAGGGCTTGCAGATGGAGACTAGAGGACAAGTGGGGAGCCAAGGCTAGGAAGCTGATCATGGACGGCTGGAGGTGTGGGCAGGGGCACACAGATGGAGAATGGGATATAAGCAGGATGGAACCAGGGGCAGGGGCAGCAATCTGCACTGGGTTGACCTCCAGCATGCACTGCTTATGATCCCACATATTACATTGATCATGATATATTAAATAACTTGATTGATAAAATCACATATTGTTGGACTTGGCAAGGTCACCCCCTTAGATTTTTACTTTTATCTGGCATCCTTGGTGGAACCCCTTTATTGTTCGCTTTTAGGATTCTGTGCAGTTTTTCCCTACTAGGCAATGGTAAAGTGCGCATGCTCACCATTGAAAGCATGGTAAAATTAGCCTACACATAATTGCCACATTTAATTTACTTGGAAGTCCCCAGTAAATGGCTCCTACCTGTATCCAGTGCATTTAAAGTAAATGCTAATAATGGGCAGCAGCAGTTATTGTGTCTACAGAACTGGAGCAGATAGAGAAGTACTGTTTACAATCAAATGAACTGTCATTTAACAGCCTCTGTAAAGGTAAATTTGGATTTTAGATTAAAGTTTTGAAAATGCAGTTTTAGAAAGTTTGCATTTTCCAGCCCAAAGCTTCTGAGGTATTTCTATAAGTTTAGCTGGGAGAGGGAATTCCTGGCAGGATGGCTGAGAAGGAGCTGTATCCTGCCCTGATTACATTTCAATGGGCTCTGCTAACAGCACAGACAAATCTGAAATCAGGCTTGCCCTGCCTTATATCATCCTAGACAGTTTAAAGCCAAACTCAGGGAAGGGGACAGGCTGACCAGAACCAGTTGTGCAGCTAGGTCAGGCAAATCCCACACACAAAAGCCAGCCACCAGGTATAAAATAGGACCTTCAGACCCACTAGTCAGTACACTCCTGGACCTTTGGAAGATTCAGAAGAAGGACTGTCCTGCTGCCAGAAGGACTGCCATGCAGATTGAGGACTGCCTTACTGCCTTAAGAAGGAAGATTGAACCTGCTCAGAGTGACTCCAAGGGTCATTTAGCTGACCTCCTGTTTGAGCTACACAGACACAACAAGCATCCATATATTACATCCTGCAACTCCTCGGCTGCAGCTGCAACTGGACCTGTGTGGTCCTCTCTGAGAGCTGCTGTTGATCTCTGCTGGAGTGAGTCCTGATCCCCAGGAGGTGCCTGTACCCGGACCCCTGGCTGGCATCAGTGAAAGCTCTTCCTCAAGAAAAGGTTAAAATCCTGAAGCTTGGGCTCTTTGCATCTGTGAGTGGGCCCATTCATGCCAAAACACAGCTGCCACCAATGTGACGTTCCAATGAGACCTACTCTTCCAGCACACAGCAACCATGCAAAGTGACCAGCAACACAAGACCAGCACTTTACGCTGACAGTGACCATTCATGAAGATCCACCAATGTGAGGCTCCAGAGATGACCGGACCTTCACGCTACTTCAATGACCATATGTGACAATGTACCTGCTCTTCCTGGGCAAACCTTTCCCCTTGCGGCCTTCTCCAATGCAAACAAACTCTGTGCGCCCGACATGAGTCAGTGGAACTAATCTGGTCCCTGTATCTAATTCGTGCTCCATCACACTCAGCCTGAACCTGTAAATTTCCTCAGGTCCAGTGCAACTGGATAACTGCAAGTGGAGCTTTCTGCTTCTTGCTGCTATTTTCACTATACATTTTTATTTTATTATCTCTGGCTCTACTGATAGGATTTTGAATGTTTTGGTGTCATTTTATCTATTAAACTTTACTCTATTTTCCTAAATTGGTTTGACATATTTCTTGTGGTGTGTTTCACTTTATTACTATTTGTGTGCTGCAATAATACTTTACATATCGCTTCTAAGTTAGTGCTTCTAAGTTAAGCCAGACTGCTTTTGTGCCAAGCTACCTGGGGTGTTAAGCACAGGTTAATTTAGTGACTATTGTGGTTCACCCTGACAAAGATTGTGATTGTTGTCTGAGTGGGGGTTTCATCCCACTCAACTAGCGGTCCAATTTCTTACACTAGTGACTTCCTAAATGGCATAATTAATGACCACTGATGACATCACTGGGGTCCCATATGGGTCACCAATGAGGTACCCAGGGACTCATGCAGGAGTGACTGCCAAAGCTTCACCACCGTGGAATCATTTTACCTTGCAAGCTTTCCCAAGGAAGCTTGCAACCAAGACTGCATGGTGGGTAAATGAAATAAAATGTGGGTTGGGGACCAGTGAGTGTGTGTGTGTGGGGGGGCTGGCCTGTGGCCGACCCTCCCCGCCACGCACAGTGAAATGCCATGCACAACAGGAAGTTGGCTGCCTGCTGCAAAGTTGGGACATAAGACCTGGCTGGTGGCCCAAGCCTGTAGATCAAGCCCCCTCTGAATATGGCCAAAGGTCATGCGCAGAAGTGGTTTGGGAGGTGGGGCGTTATGCCCATATTTGTGGCCATGGCCATGTGCAGAGGCCAGTGCCCCTCTTGTAAGATGTTTGATGCAGGGCCTAGTCTGAAGCCAGGCCCTGTGGCCACTACAACTGGTGTGCATGGCCAAGATCATGTGCAGCATAGGGGTTTTTTGAATGCGATAATAAAAACTAGAAGTTCACTGAAAAACAAACTTTACAATTAAGTTTGGTATAAGGATCTTACCTCACATTAGAAACCCCGAGAAATTGACTAAAAGTGACGCTATGGTGAGGGCATGGCTTGACCAACCAAGATGGCGGGTGCACTCCCTTAGCACTCAGCGGTCCGCCCAATCATCATCTGCCAATCTGGCCAGAAGCATGACAAGGGGGCATAGAATCATAGGGAAGACCCCCAATAGTGTGCAACCTACCATCTTGGGGTGCTACATCTGATCCAGACAGACTTCTACGACATGAGGTCTAAGCATGCTGCGCTACCCACGAACATGGTGGCGGCCTATATCTGTCCTAGCGTGCCAATGCAGGGAGAGGGAACCTCCTGATGAAGCCGCTGAAAACCTCAGGTCAAACAGCATCAGCCACTGAGCAGCAACCTGGAAACCCCTCTTATTCAGAATGCTACACAGGGCTGTCTCACCCCACATTAAAGTGGCCTCCATGACCTGCATGAAGGGACAAGACCAGTTTGGCAGTGGGTTGCAGCAGTGAGGGGCCTTGGCCACTAACCCACTAAGCATCGTGCTGAGGACTCTGGGCAGCAGCTGGTGAGAGGTAAACAGCATGAGAAAACTGGTGAGTCCTAGGGGGCCCCAAGCAAATTCACCATCCCAGGGGCTTGGAAAGGCCGTATTGGCAGTGACACCTGCGACCAGGAGGGCCCCCATGACTCACCGCACACCCTCCCGTTACTGTGGGCACCCGTCTTTTCTACACTCATGGGGGCATTTGGCCACATAATAGAATTTGTGGTAATGAGGACCCCCCTGAGGCATAAACCTACAACTCCTGTGGTCCAGCATCGGGGACACTGAGTGCTCCCCCACAGTGGCGACCACTCCGCCATCGACCACCGCATATATAGCGCATCAACACCATAATAGAGTTGCATGCAGGACAGACAACAGCGATATAAGAAAGATGACCTGGGGTGCAGTCCCTGCCCACGCTGCGGCAGGCCTGGAGCGCCTCAGACTAAGAGTTGTAAGCACTAGGGAGCAGAGTCACACGTCCCCCTTGAGGCTCTCCTGGGGGGGGGGAATTTGGAAATGCGGTGGAGCTGCCTGCCTGCTCTGCATAACTGCTAGTATCCCCTGCATCCTCTTCAATGTCCACGACCTAGAAAGGCCTTAGTCAGTTGCCAATATCTGGAGGTGATCCCTGCACATAGCAGCTCTGCTCTACACCATGCACAGACTGGGAGGCCCTGCATGCAACGCTACAACAGCCAGGAATGCCTATTAAAGGTTCCCATTCCGTCACTTGCGCTCCGTCAAGTTCCCTCCAACACATCACAAGAAGCCAAGGCAGACATCCACCTGCATTTCACTCAGGCCACTCGTTGGCACCATAATCGAGGCGCATAGCCCACATCTAAAGAGCAGGCCCCAGCTCCTACCTTATCCTTGCACAGCCCCACATCCTTGCCTCCTTCCCCCTCCCTCATCACGACAAAGAAAAGTCACCTTAGCCACACAGCCAGCGATTGTAGTAATGGAGTCCTGACCACACACTACCAGCTCCCCCAAGTGGAGGTCCGGGATCATCACCAAATTGTCCAACTGTCTATTCTCCTCAACAGCGAGAGGAACCATCCAGTCATGGGGAGACTGAAATCTGCAAATGTGGCACAACTTCTGGAAACTCACCTTCACTGATCCTGGGAAATCCTTGTTTGGATGATGCACCAAACATCTTAATATTGGAGAAATTAGATAAGCTATTGGAAGCTATCAAACACTCCCGGGCCTCTATGAAGGCCAAGCTTGATTTTCTAGCAGAAGATTTTGGCTTCCTTTGGGACGACCATCGTAAGCTTGCTGATATGGTCTCGAATGGTGGGAAGACCCTGACAGTCATACAACCACTCACACACAACTATCAATCAATCAGCAATTTTTGACCTGCAGTGGTGAGTCAAGCATCTGAAGGACTGAGCAGAAGATTTGGAAGGGCACTCTCGAAGGAGCAATATTTGTATTCTGGAGCTATGAGAGGGCGTGGAAGGTGAGGATCCTATCGTCTACCTAGAGGCATGGTTTAAGACCTTAACCCCGACTTCGGCCTTTTATCCCTCCTACACCCTAGAGAGAGCACATAGTTTTCCAGCCCTTCGCCCACCATCAAGCTCTCCTTCCCATCCCATCCTGGTGAAGCTGTTACACTTCAAGGACCGAGATGCAGTACTTTGTGCAGCCATAGGGGTGGGGCCACTGCGGGTGGAAGATAAGACCATAAAGCTATTCCCCGAGTACACACGAGAAGTCCACATCAGCACTCTTCATTTCTGAACGTCAAGAGGCATCTCTGTCAGCAGGGGGTCCAGTATTCACTACTATTCCACATCTGGCTTAAAGTCATGTCAGGAGGCACAACCATCTTTTTCACTGACCCCAATGAAGCTTCGGACTGGAATGATAACACAAGGGAGAGCCAGCACCATAACTGATGAAACTCAAATCTGGGCCCAACAGACCTCGGAACAGAGGCAGCACCAAACCTGGCACAAGGCCACTATCTCAGAGCTCCTCAACTGGTTCCCCTAATCAAGAATAAATCATCGCTGATTGTAGGTATGCTATAAAAGCTGCAGTGAACCTCTGCCTCGCCTTCATGGCCACAGATGACGACAAACGTTACCATATCTTCTCATTCGAAGAGGATGCCACCCACTTTGAGGACTCTCGGGCTGGCTCTCAAACTCCTCCTCTGGTGACACTGCAAACAGCGGACCATCTTCTGTGACATCCTCCCAATAAACATTACGAGCCAAGTACCACTCGCCACTGTGTTATCGCCGGACTCAGTAAGAAGAGTCACCCCCGGGTGGGGGAACCCTGGGCGACACTTGTGGCCCTTCACATACTCAAGACACTACTGATGGCAGTTGCCTTTGCTCTTCTAATTGACACTATGCAAGCCAGTGCAATTTCTTATCATTTACCATAGCAGACCACTCTGCCACAACTGTCGCATAATGCAGATAGTTCCCATCTCAGGTCCATTAACCATCAAGCCCACCTCACCCGTACCCCCAATGAGATATAACCCTCTAATCTCCATGAGAGAATGGCATCACACCCCCTCTTGTCTTCTTCAGCACAATTATCTGCAGAAGACAAGCCTCAGCGCTACAGTGCAGCGCTTCAGAGGTAGACCACACCCCCACACTACATTAAGGCACATTGAAACTGTTCAGTTTGGACAGGCCACCAGTTGTGGCACGTCCCCAGTATTGGCATGCTTTGATCTCCCAGTTGTTACAGTTACCCCTCCATGTTCCTCATCATATCCCTAAATCAACCCCCTAGGCAGGCTCTCCATGATTCACTAGACCTCGAAGGGGTGACGAGATATGTCACTGTGGTTAGGGAAGCAGCTCCTCCACGCCTCACGTTCACAACATCTTCACATCATAATGACTACCACTGACATACGCTTTCTCACTCTGAACGTCCGCAGCCTCCACACTGCTAGGAGCCTTTCCACTGTCTATTCATATATATCAAGCACCAGTTGGCCCAAATCGTCTTTTTACAAAGGTTTACACCACAGCTGGCAAACTTGAATGCCTGTGCAGCAGCTGGGGGGGCCTCTTCTGTGCCACAACTTATTCAGCTTACGAAAGTGGCAGACTGATTTGGGTGCTCTCAGTGTAGCTTTTCATGAAACCAACATGACCATAGATGGGGAAGGCAGGTATATGCTTCTGAGGGAGGAAACCTGGACGGCCTACCACTCCTCCTTGGCAGCATTTATGCACCCAATACCGACCGGGGACATCTTGGGACACCCTCTCTGCCAAGTTAGCCCATGAGACTGCGGTGCTATGGGTGCTTGGGGGTGACTATAATTATGTGCTCAACCCATCACTGGATAGATCCAACCCCCCGTTCCCTCTCTGCACGCACAGGTGGACCGCTTCAGAAACTAGGTACATCACTAGTCACTCACTGATATGTGGCGATCTCACCATCTGGAGGTCTGACTCCACTCCTTTCACTCCATCCCACATAGTCTGTGATTGTGATTTGATCGCTTCTTCTGCTCTACTATGCCCATACCCTTACTTCAACACGCGGACTACTTAGGGAGAATTTTATCTGATCACAATGCACACAATATGGATCTTAAGGGGACTCTTCTCCTCCCCCCTACTCCCACCTGGAAGCTTCCTTGTAATTGCTTGGAAGATCCAGTTTTCTGGGAGGAACAAGTGGAAGATATTCATTGGTACTTCTCCATCAATCATAACACTGCTTCCTCCTGCAGCCTGGTATGGGTCACCTTTAAAGTGCTGACACATGGAAAGTGCATCCAGCAGATATCTGGAGTCCGCAGAACCCTTGAGAGGGATATAGCCCCAACTGAACGCTCCTTGGTGGAGCTTACCAAGGCGGTGGACACAAACCCCACAACTTCCCCGTGCTTAGCAGATGCAAAAACAGCCAATGGTGCTTCTTTGGAAGTCTTACAGCAATATACCTTTATAGCCCATAACACAGGGGTCCATCAAGAAGGTGACAAGTCTGGCAGTCTTCTAGCCTGGTTTTACCAGCGAGGCTCTGAAGTGCAACCCTTCACTCAAATAGTCACCCTGGTGGGTGAAACATGCCATTCGCAAACTGACATCTTGCAAGCCTTTTCATGATTACTACTCATCCATTTACAGAGTCCCCTCCGACGCTACCCCGATTGTACCTCAGCATTCCTTGCAGGGATAAACCTTCAGCGCATCCCACCCTGTTGAAGACAATCTCTGGAGGTGGAAACAACACCCTTGATGTCAAACAGGCAATTCGCGACTTGGCTCGCAACAAGACACCAGGTCTAGATGGGCTGCCTTTGGAGTACTATGACACTTCTGGCTCTGCACCTTGCGGAGATGTATAAATACCGCCCTAAGTAAAGGTGAGCTCCCCCACTCTCTTCAAGAATCCCTCTTGGTTTCCCTTCTTAAACCAGATGGGGGCCCCACACTGCTAGCTTCATACACACCCATCACTATTGTTGGGCCGACTACAAAATTATGGGCAAGGTCCGAGGAGATAAGTATGCTCAGATCCTTCCAGACCTAGTGCATGCAGACCAAAATGAGTTTGTCCCCGGATGGAACACCTTGCAGAATATCTGTTGCCTCTTCCATGTTCAGGGTCAGGTCCATGGATGCTTTCCACAATCTGTTTGCCTGGTCCTTGACCTGGGGAAGTCATTTGACACACTATCCTGGCATTACCTCTTTGAGGTCTAAAACATATGGGGGTCAGCCCATGGTTAATGGGGTACACCAAACTGCTCTACTTTAATCCAACCTCTTGAATCCACCTGGGATGCCTTGTTTCTGCCTCCTTCATGGTTGACCGAGGTACGTGGCAGAGTGGTCAGCTATAACCTCTATTATTTATTCTTGCTACGGAGCTACTGGCTATACAACTCTGCGAGTAGGGTCATGCAGGGGTAATCCAGCTCACGGGCCAAATACATTCCATCTCCCTATATGTGGACGATCAACTCTTACATTTACGAGAAGTAACAGCAGACCTTACCTCACTTAACAACACTCTGGAGGAGCACGCACTAGCGGCTGGCCTCCGCGTCAACTGGACAAAGTTGATAGTGTACACACAATGCCTCAGCCAGCCACCATGCACCAGAATACCTAGATAACAATCCCTCACTTGGTGCTCACAAGTGGTATGTTACTTAGGAGTCCACATAAATCACAGCCAATTAGACTTATATGAGGGAAGTCTCCACAAGACCATCTCACAAATCCGCACTTAGGTACAATTTTGGAGTTCACTTCCACTTTCTCTTACAGGCAAAATTGCCCTGGCAAGAATGGTCATTCTACCTCGCCTTTTATACTACTTTACAAATGTCCCTGTTATACCACTCTGTTCCTTTTTCAATGAACTTGAAAGTGCACACCTCTATGGGACTCAGGACGCCAGCATACCACTCTGACAAAGCTCCAACTACCGCCGTCGATAGGGTGCCTAGGAGCCACAAACTACAAGGCATACTTCCTTCTTGCAAAACTAAAGTGGCTGTTCAGGTGAACGGCAAGCCGCTACTTTCTCAAAGCAAGTACTGACTCTGGACCTCTCTCAATCTCACGATTCACCACTTACTCTTCCTGGAAGGACTACATACAGCTCCCTGGTCCCTTCAGGTGAGGGTTGCAAAAGCTTGCACGGTCAGGATACGTTGACTATTCCGAACACTTTCATTGTATACCCCTGACCTACCTCTCTTAGGCATCCCTCACTATGCAGGTCACTATACCACACAGGATTTGAGGATTTGCACTGAATATTCAGTGCTTTTGACACGGCAAACTCTTTGCCGAGGGTCTATTTCTCCAATATGATCAACTAGCCAAGGACAACGACCTCTCTCTCAGTCACATCTGCCACACTCTCTGAGACCTTTCAGGAGGAGAACCCACAGGGCACCCAGTGCTCCAGACCCTTCTCACGATGGGCACTGGCTGACATTTGATGATCTGGCTATACAAAGCTGTACACTAACTCCATGGGCGTCCACAGAAATGTTTCCGCATGGGGCATAATTTTTACAGGGGCTGCGGCCGTACTAGTGCAGGCACCGTAACACCATGGCAGCCCGAGTGTTATGCAGCAGTGTCAGCCTGCACACCAGTCTGTATCTAAATCCAGGGGGGCAAGCGTCCCGCTTTCCCCCTGCATTCGCCCATGGCTAACTGACAGCCATTCCTCTCACCATGCTACGCAATAAGTGGGAAGATTATTTCGGGAGGGTACTACACAACAAAGAGTGGGAACGGACCCTGGATTATCCAAAAAAGGTCTCCCGCAATTCCCAATTCAAAAATATACAATTCTGTATTCTGCATATGGCCTAGCTGACCCCGGCACAACTCCATGGCCATTTTCCCAAGGTACAATTTGAGTGCTTCAATCAATCAAGGATTTATAAAGCGCAACTACTCACCTGTGAGGGTCTCAGAGCCCTTGGGGAGGGTGGGGTGCGGAGCATCAGTTGAAGAGCCAGGTCTTGATGTCCTTCCTGAACTGCGATAGGGTGGGGGACTGCCTGAGGTGGATGGGGAGTATGTTCCAGTTATTGGCGCACAACGTGGGAGAAGGATCTTCCTCCGGCTGTGGTCTTCCGGATGCGGGGGACGTTGGCGAGGGCGAAGGCGTAGGCGGAGCAGAGCTGTCTGGCGGAAGTGTAGAAGGAGAGTCTGTGGTTGAGGGAGGCTGGTCCGACATTGTGTAGGGCCTTGTAGGCGTGGTCCCGGACCTTGAAAGTGATTCCCTTGTCGATGGGAATCCAGTGTAGGTATCTCAGAAGAGTGGAGGTGTGGCTATGTCGGGGGCATTCTTGATGAGACAGGCGGAGATGTTCTGGATACGTTGCAGTCTTTTTCGGGTCTTGGCGGTGGTTCCGGCGTAGAGTGCTTTGCCGTAGTCGAGGTGGCTGCTGACGAGGGCCTGGGTGCCTGTCCTTCTGGCTTTGGTAGGGATCCACTTGTAGATTCCGGAGCATGCGCAGGGGGTGGAAGCAGCCTGTCGGTCCATAGAGAGCGATGAGTTTAAGATGACGCCGAGGTTGAGGGCGTGGTCGGTGGGGGTAGGGGTAGGGGTGTTTCCAAAGGTGGTGGGCCACCAGGAGTCGTTCCAGGTGGAGGGTGTAGCACCGAGGATGAGGACTTCTGTTTTGTCCAAGTTCTGTTTGAGGCAACTGTCTTTCATCCAGGTGGCAACTGCTTTCATTCCTTCATGGAAATTGATCTTGGTGGTGGTCGGGTTGTTGGTGAGGGAGACGATCAGTTGGGTGACGTCAGGGTAGGAGACTATGTCACGTGCATGGCCTCTAACGATGGCAGCCAGCGGGGCCATGTAGAGGTTGAAGAGGGTGGGACTCAGCGAGGATCCTTGGGGGATGCCACAGCTGATCTTTGTGGCTTCCAAGAGAAAGGGGGGGAGTCGGACTTTCTGTGTTCTGCCGGTGAGAAATGAGGAGAGCCATTGCAGTGCTGAGTGCTTGCAATTTCATGTTTCATATGTGGACCTTAAGCATGTGATATGATCTTGCCCGATTAACCAGAAATATTGGTGCTATGTACACAAAATATTATGTACAGTCACCTAACTGTCAGACATTCATACATGGCAAGCATGTTCCCCAGGGATCTACAAACGCAAGAAAAATCTGAAAGTGCAAGCCCGCCTTGCGGACTTGGAACTACTTATGGCCAAATGTACACTTACACTTCATTGGCGCTCTCCTGCTCAGGGCCTGGAAGGGGGAAGTACACAAATGGCATGCAGTGATGGAAGACATGCTCCCCTGTGGGGAAGTCCATAAGCTTTATAGGTAGCTAATATTTGCCCACTTGGCCGCCCCCGTTCGGCAAGAGGCAGGAAGCAATTACCTTCCACTGTAACCCCCAAGTTCTGCCCAAGCACACACAGCATCTCTTGTTCCAGGCAGAGCGGAATATATTGGCTCACACCAAGCTGTCCCTTGCCTTACATATTTCTGATGCACGAGCATCCCCATCACCCCTTCGCCCCACACACACACTAGCGCGCTAGGACATTGGAACCAGTCTTCCCTCCACTCCCCCTCATATCTCACTCACCCTTCCCCGTTACACTACAATGACAACGCAGTAGCATCACTGCCCTAAGCATTCTGAGTCCACCACACGCAATGACGGTCATGCCTCCAACATAACACAAGTTCAACCTGTATTTATGCTTAGTTAATTTTAAACTGAGAAATTACTGTGTCATAAGATGTCATGCGTTACTGTTTCACATGTTGTAAACCCTAATAAACATATTTTCAACAAAAGAAAAGTGACTTTATGATAGGGCATGGTAATATTATCTTAGTTTCTATTAAAAAAATGCCAAAGATTTATTATAGGGATGTTATAGTTCGGTGTTGAAATAAGATAAAATCTAAAGTTTTGAAAACAAAAAAACACTGAAAATTACCAGTTATATATCTACTGAGCTAACTATAACCTGTGCTCCCGCCATGCACTGAGTATAACCTCACATATTACATCACTCATGACATGTTAAGAGACATCATTGATGACATCACTGATAGTATAGTATATATAGATGTGGTATTGGGCACTCAGTTAGCACAACTAATGTGATAGTTTGTGTGTCCATGAAGTCTGCGAGGAGCAAAGCTGGAGGACATAGCATTAAAGCTTTGGTCTCAGGTATTTTTCTTGTCAGAATGTGTTACATCTTTTAAGAGACCCATGCTGGTGCTGAAGAACTATATCAATAGCTTTCTAGCTTACATGCATATACGTGAAGAAGGTGCGCTCCTACTCGTCAGCAACAACATATTCCTACATACCACATAGCATGTAATAAGGTGTCCAAGTGGCTTTGACCACACATGCATCTCCTCACCCACAGTCACAAGGAAGGGGGTGGTTCCTCGAGCTGCATGTGTTACTCTGGGAGTTGGTAATCCGCCTGCAGCGCCCAATTCTCATCTTGTGGGGAGGCCCGCGGTCTGCTTTTCAGTGCGTTGGGCCTGCTGCAGGACATTTTTCACCTGCAGTGTCCAAATCCTGCACCGCGGCGGGGTCAGGCGGCTCAGGGTTGGCCCTGCGATGCCTATATAATATTTATCTGTTTTCTTGACTTTTGGCTGTCTGACCTTTTGGTCATGGGGGCCATGCTTTTTTGGTCCCAGAATGCTTGTCTATCCTAGCATGCACTGCTCTTTCCTTTTACTAGTACCTTTCCAAGATGGTGTTTTTCCTTTTCCTGTTTGTTCACTTCCTGATTTACTGGTATATAAAGTGGCTTGAGGTTTTTTCTTTTTGTGTTGCAGCACTCTGGTTGGGTGGTCCTCGCTCCTGTTTGTTCCTTCGGACGATTCCTGTCTGTTTGGTTTTCCTTGCAGATTCCTGATGTTCCAGTTCTTGGAGTCCTGAGTTCTACTGTGCCTTTTCTGATTTTCTGGAGCTCCATTCTGAAGATCTTTCCCTGGTGGTTTTTCCTCTGGAGCTCCTTCTGGAGGGCACGGACTGCTTGGGCTTTTATCTTGCCAGCAGCACCGTGGCTACCGGAAGGGGTTGTCCTTATCTTTGTCAGACCAGGAGTACAAGATCTGAATCTGTACTCCTCCTACATCCGACAGAGGCAGTAAGGGAAAGGTGAATTGTGACAGATTACAACGTCCAAAAGCCCATCATGGCCAAAAGATAATGGAGGATCCTCCGGGTGAGATGGTGGAGACAGCTCAGTCATTAGTACATTTTGTGCAACAACAGGGTCAAGAGCTGCAACAATTCTGTTTTGAAAATACAACATTACGCAAGTCTTGGCCTCTAAGACAATGGATGTTCCTTCTGACTCTATTAATATGCCACATTTTTCTGGGGATCCCAATAAGTTGAAAGAATTCCTTGATTCCTTGACAGTATTTTTTGCATTTCGTCCATCACAATTTCTTCAGGAGAAGTCCAAGGTTGGTTATTTGATATAGTGCTTACTTGGTTTGTAAAGCCCTCCTATATTCTAGGACAGTGGTTCTTAACATTTTGACTTCTGAGGCCCCTTACTTAATCATTACTGGAAACCGGGGACCCCCACTGAATTATTATTGGAATTGGGGACACCCACTGAGTTCTTACGGGAAGACAGGGAACCTGGCCTAAGCATTTTGGATGATTTGAACAGCTAAATAATACATAAACATTAAAGAAACAAGCATTCATCAAACAAATACACAAATTATGAAATAATGTATTTACTTCGCAATCAAATGTAGCAAAAAATGTAATTTAAATTTTAGTAGGAGGGTTGGAGTGTTTCTAAATTCAGTTTAGGCCACTCATCGGTCATACTCTATTCAGCATGATGCACATGCACTGCTCTCACAAATCAATCTGAGAATACTACTTAAGTTTTAGCCTCCAATTTCGAATTTCTTCACATGTAAAGAACATTTTGAACTTTGAAATTATACATTTAGCTTCTTTATTTATATACACCTTTTTCTAAGAATCGTGGACTCCCTGAGTAGGCTTTATGGATCCCCCATGGGTCCTCGGACCACAAGTTGGGAATCACTGTTCTAGCACATTAAAATTATTGGAAGATTCCCATGTTCATTAGACATCATGCAGCAAAATTATTGTTGTCACCAATGATCAATGTTTCTCTCCTCCCCGGAATTTTAACTAGTTGTGTGTAGATGTCATAGCATTGCTCTTGTGTCTTATTGTTTACAAGTTGCCGCATATCAGTTACCCCTAGCAATCTCTCTCACCTTACACTGCAGCAATCCTCACCATCCACAGCCAAGTTAGAAATGGCAAAATTCAAACATCCTAAAAAATGAGGAGCACACAATAACTTACCAGAGGTTGCTAACAATTTCCTTACTGCCATGGTCTGATTGTGCATTATTGTAGTGTGGTGCAATAGTAGCCCTTGCAGACAGCGTTAGCAGCTAAAACGTGGCCAAACCACCTTGTGTGCAGCATGATTTGAGTGTACCCAACCAGCCAAAGGCTCCAGCCCCCATTAGCAGTAAGCCCCTGCAGTAGTAAGCTTTTGGCTGTGTACATCAAAGTTAGCTTCAGAGCCTGGCCTAGGGCAATGATGTGTGTCCAACTTACCACAGGAAGTCACACCAGCTACATAGAGCAGTCGGTCTAATGGAATGTGGATTGGCTGCAGACCCTTATCTTTCCCCTGGCTTTTTACCAACCCAGTGCAGGAACACAGTTTCAGCTGTGCAAGACCTTTGACCAATGCGAAGTTGAGATTGGCTGCCAAGAACTTTGTCTTGGCCTTGTGCACAACCATCCACGGAAACCATACCCATTGCCGGCGGCCAGCCCTTCACCCAAAAATCCATAGACTGAAGGTCATGCGCAGCTTAGGTTGGGCACCCAACCCACAGTGAGTCACCAGCTGCGTGCCTAGGCTATCCTGTGCTTGACTAAGGATAGTCCTCAGCAAAGATCAGGGTGAAGGGAAAAAAGAAAGGGTGAAGGGAAAAAAAGCTGTCTCATTCAATCATAATTCAATATCTGTTTAATTTGGGTCCACATAATGTCCACAAACAGTTCACATCCTCTCACTAATGGGCTGAATATCTAACAATGTCTAGCCCATCCAACACATTTTTAACGCTAAATTCTTGAAAACTACTAAATGTATTTACAACAAACCCAGCAAAGACATCTTCATCAGTAAAGTTTAAATTATGTGGCAAGTTAGGCGTAATTCGGTTGAGCGGATTAACATTGATTGGAGAGCAAGAGCTCTCCAATAAGGTCCACATAAGGTCCACAAAAAGTTAACATCCTCTCACTAACGGGCTGAATATCTAACACTGTCTAACCCATCCAACACATTTTTAAAGTTAAATTCTTGAAAACTACTAAATGGATTTACAACAAACCCAGCAAAGACATCTTCATCAGTAAAGTTTAAATTATGTGGCAAGTTAGGTGTAATTCGGTTCAGCGGATTAACGTTGATTGGAGAGCAAGAGCTCAATGGAATCTAAAATGGAAAATGTAATCTTTTTGATCCCATATTACCTCCTAGATGAATCTGCAAGAAACTCTGCATGTCAAACCCAAATCAGAGGATTTCTTCTCTTTGAATATTTCGTGGAGATACTTTGAAGTTTAAGAAAACAAAAAATGACTATTCAATGGAAACTCTGACCTTGCCATAAGCATACACTTGCTATTGCCACTTAAAGTGACTCTATGGTTATGAAACAAAACCTAAAACCTCCTGGTATTAGCACTTAAGACTAGCTTTTGAAACTATTCATGTCAGTAATCATAGCCTAATTAGCGAGGATAAAATCTTTAGTTATTGTTGGACTATATATCAGTAAGTATAGATTTGCCTCCACATCCACTTACCTTGAAGATGTATATATTATCAAGGTAAATATATATGGAGATAAGGATATTCAAGCTGTATTTAACTATACAGTTCCAATATTTTTGGCACTCTCTAGTTAGTCTACAATATTTGGCAAAGCAATATTTTGCAAAAAATATTATAGTGATAGTAAACCATGGAAACAATACCTCATGCCTCGGCTATGTGCTGCTCATGTACTCATAACATGATAGCACTGATGATGTCTCAAATGACAGCATCAAAGACATTTTCATCTGTATCATGGATGATAACTGATTAGATCACATATGACGCCACCAGTGTTATTATCGATAGAATCACTGCTGCAGGTCCAGTACTACACTCATTTCCATATGTCCAAACCCTGTGTACTGGTGCTGCATTCAATATTGTGTGCAGCCAATGCAATTGGATTTGGCCACTGAGTTTGTGCCAAATCGACAGTGTGGTCAACCCCTATCATGTGAGACTTTGAACACTGAGAACCCCCCCCCCAAAAAAAAATGTGTTTCACAATGATTCTGTTTAATTGGCAATTTTTAAATATGGCTAGACGTATTCAAACATTGCAGTTAAGTTCTGTTACTTTTTTAAAAATGCAATCAAATACACAATGCCAAACATTCTATTCTGTTCAGGCAGGCCTTACTGGATGTAAAAATATCCAGAGTGTGTTTATTGGGGGTGGGGTTTTTAAGAAGCATTTAGAGTCCCTTCCCCTTTGACACATACTACCAGCTTGGATATAAATCACAAAACATGTTAGTAATGGTCCATTACAGATTGGTCTACTGCTGCACATTAGTTTCCAGCTTAAAACAAAGTCTCTCTAGGGCGACCCAACCCCGGTTTGAAGAGCCCTGATGTACAGTGCATTCTGGGCAAAAGGCCTGCCAATAAGCCATTCATAATGGTCTCTTGGCATATGCAGAGTAAATATTGTCCTTGCTGCATAGGGAATATAATTATGGAAGCATGTCTAATGAGCTCCTAGCAAAGCCAGAGGATGCTGCGGCTGTTGGCAGCTACAGACTGGTCTGGGGATAGCATCTACTACTTGTACTCCCTCAGAATCAGTTAACCCTACATGTGCGTGCAGCAGATTTTCTTTGTTTCCGTAATGAAGGAGTGCAATGTGTACAGCTCAACTGTATTCTGCAACCAAAGAACAAAGAACAAAAAGTAGAGCTGTACGTCTATGAATATTCTGCTCTTCTAGGGAGAGGCATTTAAACAACAAATCATTATATGAAAAAGTATCTGAGTATGTGGATTATTTTCTGGCACCGATGGGGAAAAATCTTAATTCATATATAAAAGACTCAGTAGATTTCTTGAGACTATTGGAAGGAGTAACATGGCAGACAGACTATATATTGATCATCATATATGTTGTTTTCCGCTATGCATCAATCTCTCATATTGTTTTTACAGCAGAGAAGTATTCACTTTCTAAAACACTCTAAAATGCTGGCAGAAATGGTAGAACTGTTTGCAGGATAATGTATTTATTTTCAATCATGAGATTTACAAACAAGTCTGTGGGCCTGAATGGGACGCACACAACTTCTTTCCTGGGCGGGAGCCCTTTAAACATTGTCGGAGCCAGCCTCAGCTGCTGATAGGGCGGGAAGCCCTTCTTAACCTCACAGCGCGCCCGCAACCGCGGGACGCACACAACTTCTTTCCTGGGCGGGAGCCCTTTAAACATTGTCGGAGCCAGCCTCAGCTGCTGATAGGGCGGGAAGCCCTTCTTAACCTCACAGCGCGCCCGCAACCGCGGGACGCACACAACTTCTTTCCTGGGCGGGAGCCCTTTAAACATTGTCGGAGCCAGCCTCAGCTGCTGATAGGGCGGGAAGCCCTTCTTAACCTCACAGCGCGCCCGCAACCGCGGGACGCACACAACTTCTTTCCTGGGCGGGAGCCCTTTAAACATTGTCGGAGCCAGCCTCAGCTGCTGATAGGGCGGGAAGCCCTTCTTAACCTCACAGCGCGCCCGCAACCGCGGGACGCACACAACTTCTTTCCTGGGCGGGAGCCCTTTAAACATTGTCGGAGCCAGCCTCAGCTGCTGATAGGGCGGGAAGCCCTTCTTAACCTCACAGCGCGCCCGCAACCGCGGGACGCACACAACTTCTTTCCTGGGCGGGAGCCCTTTAAACATTGTCGGAGCCAGCCTCAGCTGCTGATAGGGCGGGAAGCCCTTCTTAACCTCACAGCGCGCCTGCAACCGCGGGACGCGCGCGGGCGGCGCCCGGGCGAAGCCCGGGCCAAGGGCGGGCCCGTCCTTCGCCCGTCATCGACAGGAAGAGGCTGGGCTGGGCCACCCCTCTTTAATATCTGGTCACAGACATATTAATGCTGTAATTTAATTACACCTGTATCGTGCAGCATACCTGTGTGCCCTTGTGGTCCTCGGGGGGTGCTGTCCCTTTTGTTCCCTCTGCTGACCTCCACGTCTCCCCCCCGCCGCCGCCCGACGTTGCGACCGCTGTGTGGGAGGAGCGTTGACGGACCAGGACGGGACTACTTTAGCCAGGTCCCCTAGCACCACGGAAGCAGAACAAACGGATCTCACACGCCCGAAGGTGATATCAAACTGATCCTGCCCCTGGCTGAGCGGGGTCGGGCAAAGGACAGGCCATTGTGAGTCCGTTAGGGAGCCGTTAGGGGGCCAGAAGGGGTCGGGTTGAGCAAGTTCACTAAGCAATTAATTGTAATTGTTTTTATTGAATCTGATAACGTTTTAGTAAGTTGTATACCTGGGCTCCATTTAAATTAATTCATTGTGTCTTCTGGGTGTTATACACTTGCTGTTCTGTGTTATTGCTGATATATGTAGAGGCCCTATACTTTGTAAACGATATAAAAGTTCTGTGAAGTGCAGGGCCGTAAAACTAGACAGTCTAGTATTTATCAAAAACTAGTAGTGGTCGTCATATTCGTGAAGGCGGTGTAGAATGGCTAAGAATATTTCCACCCTGGATAATTACCTGGTTAAAATGGTGAGCAAGATAAACACTGATAGAAGGAAGTCCTTAGGGAAGGAGTCCACCCCAGAAATGTTTTCTCCTGTAAACAATGGTAGCGGTTCTGTTATGATGGACCCCCTTAATATTGAAGCTTTCCCTTTGGAAAACTCAGCAGCTTTACCCTTAGTTTTAGAGCCACCAAATCAAGTCCCATTGGAGCCCCCGAGTGAGCCTGCATCGTCTCACTCTCCCCCTAAGAGAGCTGTTAGAAAATGCAGAAAAATGCTATCCAAGCGGGGTAACACTCATCTCAAACCAACAATAGAACCAATGATAGAATATGGTCATAGAAGTAATGTAGCTGAAAATGGGATTACAATTAACAAGGACGATGTGAATGGTGTTCTCTTGGGTCACATCGCTAAGCTATTTGAGGAAAAACTAGTCCATATGACTAAACCTCTTATGGAAAAGATTGAATTACTATCTACGGAGGTATCTAGGTTGGGTGGACTTTTAGACAAAATGTATATGGAACAGACTATGAAACAGTCTGAGCTATCCGTCCAATCCGGCAACCCTGAACAATTGGTTGAAGCACAGATGCCACGTTTACCTGAATATAGGGAGCCACCAAGTATGGTGGATAGCACCCCTCATATGAAAGCAGCTGCATCTAATATTGTGAGGAACACTACTCCTGTGAACAGACCAAATTTTATTAACCTTCCACCTGATTGTGAACCCTATGTCATAGTCCTTACGAACATTCCTCCCTTAGACCCAACAGCAGTGAACTTCCGTGAGGAATCACATGATTCTCTCAAACGGAAATCAGTTGCCTGGTTAAACAAAAATTGTGGTTTCCCCCCACACCTATCCGATCAAATACTGTCTACTAGACGGATACCATGGATCGGAAACGCAAGGAAAAAATTTAAGGGAGACTGTGTAATTGTCAATTTTAGGCACCCTCAACATGTTGCGACTGTCCTTCTTAGAGCAGCCTCCTTGGATATAAAGGAATCTGACGTGGGTGTGCATCCTCTGGGTTATTTTTATCGACACTTAGCCAGTACATCAGAACCTTCTAAAAAACACAGACCCTTGACTATTAGAAGAAACACTAGCTCTTATACCCCAACTGGAAATACCTTCTCGGTACTGAGCACTTTGGACGAAAACGATTGACTCCCACGAGCAGGGGATCCCATCACAGAAACGTTAGTATACACCCAGACGTGGGAACAAAAACAGAGTATAGAAGATCTTGAACCGGAACTTATAGTACCCTCGAGTCCCAGAAATACAAAGACAGTTAAATTGGTAGGCAACGTTAAATCCCCTTATTCTATTTTAAGTAAGACAACTAGTTCGGGTGTACCGGATAAGTGCCTCTCAGTGACCATGGAGGGTAAAGACACTAGTAAAGACACTAGTAAAAACTACAACCAAGATAAAGAGCCAAACCCCTTAGTTGAGCTGGAGGATGTTACAGAAAAAGACAACCTACTTACAGTATTAGATCCTCCCTGTGTAAAAGGAAAATCAAGTATTAGATTGATATCATGGAACATAGCTGGCTTAGCAAGGAACCTTGAGGATGTGGTATGGTGCTCCTATATTGAAAACTACGACATCATACTCCTACAAGAAACTTGGATTGTAGAAACCCCCCATAGGCTGGGGTATAAAACCTATTGTTCCCATGCCATTCCATCAACTAGAGGGAGAGCCTCAGGAGGACTGGTCATCTGGGTTAAAGTGACCCTAGAAATAGATGTCACCCCGCTACCCATCCCCTCCCCGGACCTACTAGGCCTTAAAATCAAAACAAGAGGGAAAGAAACTATACATCTAATAAATATATATAACAGACCGTTCCCTTCTAACAAGGAATCAGAGGTAGTAGAACTCTTGGACTCCGTTCTAGACTCATTAGGAGATAATGCAAAGGTGTTAGTTGGTGGAGATTTTAACTGTAAATATGAGCCTATCCCGGGGTTGGAAAAATTATTTGACGATCAAGATGCTGCTAATGACATCCTGCCCTTAAAATCCGTAAGTGCAGCTAAAGGCACAAAAGCCGCCTTACAGATTTTACAGTTGACTGTGGCGCATGACCTAAGGGCCTGTAATGGTCGATTTCGCTCAGACAGACCAGCAGCCCCAACCTATTTTAAGAGAAATTTCAGATCCCATATAGATTTTGTAATGGCTACCCGGAATATATGGGACCAAATAACCGATTTCAAGATAGACCTTAGGACGGAGAGTGATCATTTTCCCCTCCTACTATGGCTGGATTCTCAATCATTCATTATTAAATCCAAAGAAGAGACCCTATTAAATACCACGGTCGCGGAACTAGAGGTAACTAATAACAGGCGTGCCCTAAGATGGCCCTATATCTTGGGAACTGAAATAACGCTGATAAATATATACAATGTATTTACTGACACGGTAGGAGGCCTTCAGACAGCATTAGTGGGAACACAAGGTGTGCTTGACATACATCTTAAGCTGGTAGACGCATTAACCCCACTATTGAGCAAAATCTATAAAAAAAATGGTAATAGGAAACGGAATGATCTTGAGGCAGCGAACCCATGGTATAATAAAGACTGTCGTATAGCAAAATCAAGACTAATCCAGGCAGTAAAATCCGGGAACAGCTTGGATATAAAAAACAATAGACTAGCCCACAAAAAAATGCTGGCCCAAGCTAAAAAAACATGGGATGAAAACTTCTGGGAGGATCTCTTGAATGCAGCTAAGCTACGGGATCAGAGTATGTTCTGGAACTTAATCGCTAATGGAAATAAGCAGGGCAGATCAACAAAGGATATTTTCCTAGATGAAAATACTTGGTGCGACCACTTCACTAAGCTCTATGCTAACAAACAGGAGAATTTGCCCTTTGAGTACCATGAGACAAATTCAGAGATAAGTGTTGCTCCATTAACCTTTAGTTTAGAAGAAACTAATAAGGTTTTATTAGCTGTGAAATTGGGCAAAGCCCCAGGCCCTGATAAAATCCCCGGAGATCTTCTAAAATATGATGTGGATGTGTGGGGGCCTTACATAAATTACTTGAGTAATTCCATTGTGGCAGGCACACCAATCCCCGATTCCTGGAAAGGGGCAGAAATTATGACAATTTTTAAAAAAGGTGATCGCTATGATCCAAGTAATTACCGCCCAATAAGTTTGATAGACTCATTTCAAAAGATATATGCCAGACATATTTTAAACAGGCTTTTAGATTGGATTGAAGAGACTAAAATATTAACCAAATATCAGGCTGGCTTTAGAATAAAAGTAAGTACGGTTGACCAGGTGTTTAGGTTCATGTGCATCTGTTGGAAGTATATAAACATAAGGAAGGGTAGCCTCCATGTGGCATTCATGGATCTAAGGGCCGCCTTTGACCTTGTTCCTCGCAATTTGTTGTGGTCTACATTAAGAAACATGGCGGTCCCTGGGGAACTACTTAAAGAACTTATCAAGCTTCACACAGGGAACTATGCAAAAATTAGGTGGGGTAAAGAAGGTGAGACCTCAAGGGCCATACCTGTAGACCGTGGTGTGCGCCAAGGCTGCGTGTTAGCTCCTACACTTTTCTCACTACATGTTAATGATATTCCAATCTATTTAAGGGATTGTGTACATGACTCACCGAAGCTAGGTGGCGAGCCGGTTACGGCACTACTATTTGCCGATGACACCATCCTCATTTCTCAAACTCCGAGAGGTTTACAGAATTTGGTGGATTCTTTCCAGAAGTATTGCGTGGGGAAGGGGCTAGAAATAAATCCTACCAAAACAAAGTATATGTCAATAAACTCCAAGAAATCCCTCAGGAATAATCTGTCCTTGGATAACCAAAAACTGGAACAGGTAGGGAGTTTCAATTATCTGGGGATGATGCTGGATAGTAACCTGTCCTGGAAAGGGCAGATGGATAAAAGCATCCTAGCCCTTAAACAAAACTCAATGCCTATTTTAAAAATACACGGAGCCAGTTACTCTAAAGCAATCTCACCAGCACTGGAAGTATATAAAGCAAAGGCCCAATCGACCGCCCTTTATGGCGCTGAACTCTGGGGATTCCATTGCAATAACAACTTTGGAAAAACGGAAAACCATTTTGTACGAAGGCTACTTAAAATACCGACAAGAACCCCCCTAGTCCCTGTTTTCCTTGATATTAATCTTAAAAGAGCAGACTATCAAGCATTATTAAGACCATTGCTGTATTGGGTCAGGCTATGGGTAACCCCGGAGTTGAGTGATTACAAGAACGGACTGACTGAACTAACTCAGATAGATGGACATATGAATACCCCTTGGTTAAAATATGTATCTAAGTGGTACGAGAGATTAGGTTTATCACACCTATGGGAAGCTCCACAGAACATGACAACATGTACCAGGAAAAATGTAAAGGACACTTTTTGGTCTTATGTCAACGGAGAGCTATTGCATAGTTCATCGATTGGTACTCTGACTTTGAATTTTTTAAACATAAAAGATACACCTAAATTCGAACAATTTTTGGATGAGGTCGGCCCTCCTCTGGCAAAAACACTTTATTTACAGTTTAGGTACGGGGTCTTACAGATTAATGCTTACACATGCAATTGGGGAGGGGTAAAAGGATGTGAACTCTGCACTCTCTGTACCTTAGGGGCTAAAGAAGACGTTGTTCATTTACTCTTCTTTTGCCCAGTATACAAGAAACCAAGGGATCGGTGGATCAAACCCGTTTGTAAATATGTGGGGGTCAGATCCTATAAAGAAGCAGTGCGCATATTTCAGTCCAATACTTCACAACTAGTGGTGTTTGGCACAAGCAGATTCCTATATAATGTGTACCTTATCAGGAATCGACTTGGTCACAAATTGTAACGCTTTGTCAGGTGGCCCGCTCATCCCCCTCCTTGCAAAGGTATATGATGCACTGTTTTATCGACAAGTTGAATTTTTTTTTTTTTTTTTCTTTCCTCTTAGTTCTGGTTTTTAATTATTTTATAAATTGTTATTTATATTTTTATACACTTAATGATACTGCTTAATCATGGGGACATCCATATACTTCTTGCCAACTGTATGTATTGTATCTTATATTTTATTGTATAATGTATTTATGTATGTCGTATTTATTTCCTGTCCTGACTTTTATGGCAATATTTGCCGAAATAAAGTAACGAACGAACGAACGAACGAATGGGAGTTTCATTTTCTCCAAGCTATGCGAACTTGACCGTGGGTTGGTGGGAGAAGCACATAGCTTGGGGTGAAGAAAATGAAAACTATATGGAGAAAGTCATGGTCTGGTTGAGATACATAGACAATCTATTCATAATCTGGAATGGTACTGATAATATGTTTGTGGAGTTTTTCAACAAGCTAAATAGTAATAATATAGGACTTCAATTCACATACAAAATGAGTAAGATCTCTTTAGAATTTTTGGACGTGATGATGTATATAGAGAACAATACGTTACAAACACACTATATCGTAAACCAACAGCCACTTATAGTATTTTACATGGATCAAGTTTCCATCTGAAATCACTCTTAAATGTATCCTGTATGGAGAATTCATTAGGATTAAGAGAAATTGTTCAAACAAAGAAGATATGGATAAGAAATTTGAAAAGATGAAACAAAGATTTTTGGCAAGAGGATATAAGGTCAGAGATGTTGGTGATATGAAATATGCGATGACCAAACATTTGAAAAATCATGCGAGAGAGATGAGTGGTTACACATGAAGTTTTTTGGTGTAGCTATGATTAAAAAACATGAAAGGGGGGGATAGAGTTCAACAGTTAAGATTCTTAGAATCTAGGTTCATCATTAGATTAAAAACTAAGATCCTGTATGGGATCAATGGGGATGAACAATTGTACTGCCATCTGTAAATTAAGAAACCCCCCCACCATCTCTTCTTTGAGTATTTGTACTGGTTTCCCGGTGTGGGTTGTCAGCAATCTATTTGAGTCATTTATTTGATTCATTGGAGAATTGTAGGGTGGTATACCATTATCTCTTGAAAAACCAAATATAGTATGTAGAAGGAGAGGGATGTCTAACAAGCATCTAGGGGATAGTTTTATAAATGTAAATTTCCTAAAAGTCCTAGACTTTCATCCCTCGGACTGCACAAATAAAGAACCAGCCTAAAAGTGACATAATGGGAGGGGTTCTTTCCTTGTGCAGCCTAACCTATAATGTTTAAATCTCTAAACTGAAGATTAGTGATTTCAAGCAAGAAAAGGTCAAAGAATGTTTGTATTTGTATTGTATTTTGTTTTGTTTTATGAAAAAATTGGGTTTAGTGGTGAAAATGGGTTTTATTCACTAATTAGGTGTTATATGTGGTAATGGCAGGACTACATAACCCATAATGCCCCATTAAGGTATGAAATGGGAGAGACTATAAATTGTGTGTAAACGGATCACTCTCTTACCGTGATCAAGACCTTGTTGGTTGAAACGCGTTGGTGTTGGGTAAATCGATCTTTGTTTAACGAATAAAGAAGGAACTCAAGGATTCCTGTGAGTGCCGTGTTTGACTTTTTGTCAATTGGTGGAGAATTGTTTACAGGGTTTGACCCGTCCCTGACACGAACACCGACTTAATGGAGCCCGCCTGGAGGGGGCCATTTGGAGAAGTGTTTTATATATATATATATATATATATATATATATATTTATATATATATATATAGATATAGATATATATATATATAGATATATATATATATATATATATATAGATATATATATATATATACACCCACATGCATATACATATATATATATATATACATATATATATATATATGTATATATATATATATATATATTGCTATAAGGAAGCTGGTCACATCCACCCAAAAATCATTGGCGTCCTAGGGTGCAGCAACCATATATATATAAAGTCTACTCGTTTTTGTACAGAGGAAACACAACAGCACTCAAAGTGTGGTGCTATAAATCCATTTAATAGGGATAAATCCAGACAAATGGTCAGTAACATGTTTCTGGGAAGAAACGTCTTACTCAAGCAATGTGCCCCATCGCCTCATAAAAACTAAATGCCATTCAGCCATATAAAATGAAGAGATACTAGAAATGTTTAGGTCTCTCGCGGTACATACGCTTAAAAAACAAGTAATTTGAAACTGATGTGCACTTTTCAAAATAAACACATGATGCATATTAATAATAAATTTTAAAAAGTGCAAATTAATGGGATTACAAGAACGTGAGTGTAATCAATGATCATGAAAATAATGATAATGTATGTATGCACAACATGCAAAATTATTCTTCCAACAAAAGAGTGCACAAACCATATTGAAAAAAGATCAGACATAATAAGACAAATAATGCCCCATTGGCTTGATGCCTAATAACATAATCAAATACTAGCAAAAAACGGAGAAGAGAATCCAGTTATACCACAAAAGGTGTAAAACCCCTCAATTAATTAATTATCACCATAAAAACAATTGTCAAATTCATCAGCATAATTTAATTGTCTTACAGTAACAAAAAACAAAAACACAAAACGCACCATCCAGAACAATACAAAATAACCATAAAGTTCTAAAAAAGAGAACATAATATGGTCATTAAAAGACTGTCAGGTCTTCATCAATATTATGGGCTTTGGAAATATGGAATCTAAGTCCAAGATGCATTGCATTCAAGCTGCCATAGAGTCCTTTCATGGTTTGCTCCTCTCTCATTGTGCAGTGCCCTGTCAATACGAAAAAAAATGAAAAAGATAAGGATTTTCATAATGTTCCTTATCAAAGGGCCTGATTCTGACTTTGGCGGGCGGCGGAGGCCGCCCGCCAAAGTCCCGCCGACAAATGACCGCATCGCGGTCAAAAGACCGCGGCGGGCATTCTTACATTTCCGCTGGGCCGGCGGGCGCTCTCCAAAAGAGCGCCCGCCGGCCCAGCGGAAATGCCCCTGCAACGAGGATGCCGGCTCCGAATGGAGCCGGCGGAGTTGCAGGGGTGCGACGGGTGCAGTGGCACCCGTCGCGTATTTCAGTGTCTGCATTGAAGACACTGAAATACAAAGTGGGGCCCTCTTATGGGGGCCCCTGCAGTGCCCATGCCATTGGCATGGGCACTGCAGGGGCCCCCAGGGGCCCCGCGGCACCCCTACCGCCATCCTGTTCCTGGCGGGAGACCCGCCAGGAACAGGATGGCGGTAGGGGGTGTCAGAATCCCCATGGCGGCGGAGCGCGCTCCGCCGCCATGGAGGATTCTCCCGAGCAGCGGAAAGTCGGCGGGAGACCGCCGACTTTCCGTTTCTGACCGCGGCTGAACCGCTGCGGTCAGAATGCTCGACGGAGCACCGCCAGCCTGTTGGCGGTGCTCCCGTGGTCGGTGACCCTGGCGGTCACCGACCGCCAGGGTCAGAATGACCCCCAAAATGTGTTACTCAAGAAAAAGCATTGTCAGAATTTCATATATCTCTCATATGTTCTGAAATGCCCTTACGTACTGGGAAAATAGTGCTCCCAGTCCCTATGTAAATGCTTTTGCATGGACATACAACAACACAAAAGCAAAAAACACTGGAACAAGTAATGTGTTTCTGGATCTGCCTTTGCAGACCACTGTTTTACTCTTTTGTCAGTGAGCATCATATTTATGCCCATCCAGCACTTTGACACTAAAAGTGATGACAACCTTATCCAGAAGAACAGCATGAAGGGAGAAATCTCTATTTGAGTATTGGCCTGACTTGGACAATGTGTAAATTCTATATTTAATCAAAGAGATCAAAAATATCTTAAAGAAAGTAATTTACAGATACTCTTACAGTCTAGCTAAACCTCAAGGTAGTTTTCTTCTAAATTGTGTCCATATCTATTTAAGTCATCCAAAACAGACTTTTTGGAAGAAGTAGTGGGATTGATTACTGATATTCAAGGAAATACTATTGAGAAAACTACCAAGGTTTGCTAATTCTGTTGTTTTGCCAGTGTATAAATTGGGATAGGGATGTACAGTGGCTACTGTTAAATTAGTTATTATAAAATGTTATTATACTCCTCCTCCAAACATGGGATTTTGTTCAACACAGATGAACGTGTCTTTCTAAGAAGTGTTTGACCCCTCTGTAAAAGAGTCAATATTGTTAAATGCTTCTGTCTCTCATCCTCGCCAACAGTGACCATCTACACAGGGATGTGAGGGCCGGTTGAAGAAACTGAGGAAGTTGATTGGGATAAGAAAGAAATCAGAGTCACTTGACTCCACTTTTTGGACTCTTTATTTCTGAAGATCATGGATAGCTGTGTGATGTTGTGGATATCTACTAGGTCTACAAGACAAATAGATACTCTTAAATAAGTTGGCATTGAAGATTTTGGGGGTCATTACAACCCTGGCGGTCGGTGACCGCCAGGGTTAAAGTGGCGTTCGTACCACCAACAGGCTGGCGGTACGAAAAGCCATATTTTGACTGCGGTTGTATTCCGCCATTTTAGCCCCGGCGGTGATAATCCGCCAGGGCACAGGCTGGCGGTAAGGGGACTCAGGGGGCCCCTGGGGGCCCCTGCACTGCCCATGCACTTGGCATGGGCAGTGCAGGGGCCCCCAGGCAGAGCCCCGTCGCGCATTTCACTGCCCGGATTTCGGGCAGTGAAATGCACGACGCGTGCTACTGCACCCGCTGCACATCAGCATTGCCGCTGGCTCAATTACGAGCCGGCAGCAATGTTGATGTGACTTTTCCGCTGGCCCAGCGGAAAAGTCAAAATACGGAGCCAGCCATACCGCTAGCACTGGCGGTATTCTGGCTCCCGCAACCTCGGCGGTCTTCAAGGCAGACCGCCGAGGTTGTAATGACCCTCTTTATGTTTACCTTTAATAGTCAATGGATGTACCTCAACATTTCTGTGTAGCTAACACGCTGTACTTGATGTTGAACTTGTAATTATTGAACTCAAACACAAAAATGGGTCCCTCAAATATGTTTTCATTAACACCTCTTCCAACAACTTAAATAACTATTGCAGGTCCTGTCACTACGCACTGTGTATGGAAAATGAGTTATAGTTTCTATTTTACTCTTTTAGAAGTCCAAAGTAACCAAAACTTTCAAGATTCTTTTGTTCCCAAGTCTTGGCAATTTGTATGTACTTTCAGTATGCTCGGTATTTGTATATAACCTGAACAACATAGTCCAGTCTAGGAATACTTCCTGTTTCACCCCAGGATAACTCTTAGTAAATTTAAGAACTCCTATTTTTAGGAAACTATGTATATACATTTTCAAGAAATAATTCAAAGTTGGTTTTCATTAACAATACATATTTCTGGATACTTCTCCATTTTTCATGCTCTTCAACAAAAATCAGTAGGAAAGCAAAAGCTCTTGGCAATTTGTTAGATCTATGTAAAGAGGTCCTGCTTGCAGCAACTTTATATTATGATTACCTAGCAAAGACTACTTGGATTAAAAAGAGGTATTATTAAGAATTTTCCAAGAGGAATGTTGTCTCTGGAGAATATGCAAGAGTTCATGGTGTATTGGGGTTCATAGATTATTTGTTAGAAAACTGACGCGTAGGGAAATCTTGTGTGTGTGTGTGTGAAGCCTCAGACCAGAGAGAACCAGCTCTTCCTTTCCTTAAAGGAACTTGGGGCCAAATTTATCAAGGTTTTTCATCACCCTTGCACCCCACAAGGCAATGCAGAGTGACGCAATATCTAGAATGAGATTTACCAAGTCATGCAAAGCTACCTTGCGTGACACTGCGTGGCTTGGTAAATCTGAAATATCACGTGGCAATTCAAGTCGCTGCCTAGCTTTACTCTGGCCCGGTACAACATTTCATGGGTGGAACCTAGTTGTTCCAAAGCATCCACCCATGAATTTTGGGGCATTACCAGTGGAATTACTACTACTAAAATGGGTAAACCTGGGAGTGTGTCAATATACTAAGCCTTTGCTGGGGAGTCGAATTAATCTCATTTATGAATAAAAATGTATTTAATGGTTTTCTCTTAATTTCTATAACCTCATTTTTGATGTGGTTGATATTTTTTGTGTTTTTCTTATCCATCCTTACATCTTATTGATGTGGTTGAGGACAGTGCTTAATTGGAGCCGGTTTGTTTCCTGTGCGAGGCACTGACACTTATTTTTTAGGGCCGGCACTCATGTTTCTGCCTGAAGCGTTTACTGCGAGCAAAAGACATATGGGAAAGACGGAGGGAGAGAAAAACGAAAAAGCACCACAAAGGAAGAAAGCAGAAAGCTGCAAGGGTGAGGTGCAAGTGCAGGGAGTGGCTGTAAATGGATTAAAGAGGCCTGAGATGGCTTCAGGATTACGCTGCCTCAGTGCTCTGTGCTCGCACATTTAATTGCAGCAGCCGAGTGCTTCAGAGGAGAACTTTGGGCACCGCACGTTTTTTATTTACAAATGAACCACTGGTTGGGGATGGGGGAATTAGTTATAATGCTAATCAACAGAACTAGTAGTTAGAATTTTTGGCATGGGATCGGTTGGTCTATATTTGGCACAGTCTAAGTGATTATTTTATTCATTCCTCTCTATTTGTTGAGTATTTGATGAAATACGTAGGGGATCAAATTTAAAAATACATTTTGAAATGTTGATTCTCAATATGCCCGGGGTTGATATTCAGTAGTACAATTATCCGAGAGGCGTTTTGTGAATTGCAAGTCTCTAAAATAAGCCAATTTAAAAAAATAAAGGTCTCTAGAGTATCTAAGAAGACTCAGGAGGGATGCACCCATGCCATACTCACATACTTTCACATGCTTTCCTCTATCTCTATGTGATTGAGTACAATTAGATTACTGACCCTTACGGACTCATTTTGATCACCACTGTTGTATCCGGGCATCGTTTATTTCAGCAGTGTCATTCACAAAGAGGGCAACGCAGATGCTCTGTGATTATAGTTAGCTGATATATTTATGTTGTGTTTAGAGGCACAAATATATATATTACTTCGAATACATTTAAAAAAGGAAAAAAACAAGTTCAAACTCTTGTACGATTTTTGCCTTACATCTTACAAGACTATGCAAATATTCATACCCATCACTGCTGTTGTCACCACACATGTGTGACCACCCTGAAGAGAGAGACTTTCCAGAAACTTGAAACCTGCAGCTGGGCCTGGGTTAGGTTACCACTGGCATCATTCACACTATAACTCTGGGTTTCACTTTGGATAAATGCAAATCAGACTGATTTTACCTTCCTCTGCTTTGAAAGAAGTATCAATGGCACTCAATTTTATTTGACCTTTACTACTTAATGATAAAAAAATGCAGATATGGCCTGATTACTAGTTTCAGAGTGAATTGCCATATGTGCAGTAACATTGGTTACAGCACACTTCATAATTAGGAATTTGGGCACAAAATTGAACCCCAGCAGTTTCCCCAGGTTAATATTAAAAGGACAAATTGTGGATATTTCATAGTGTTGAAAACTTCTGAAAATTAAGCAGATGAGTGAATTCTGGTGTACTGAGCACCAAAGATTACACGGTATGCCCCATTTTCGTGAAAATTGTAATTCGAGTTATTTACTATTTCTAGTACACAGCAATCACTAAGGTATCTCAGATGCGATGTATAGTTATCCAATACCAGGGCACACATGGCCAGGCCCCATGGAATAAATGGTAAAACGTATGTAATATCAGGGATAGCAGTGTAGCACACATTCTGCCTTTAACCTGTGCTTATACTGCCAGATGTTGTAAACCTACATTCCTTGTGCTTAGAAGATTTTATGTTACTTACACATGTGGGGGGTGAGATTTACTAAAGTCTTCCATTTCTCTTGCATCACACAAGGTGACGCAAGGCAATGCAAGCCCTTAACTGAGTTTTAGTAAGCCATGCACATCAACTTTGCATGACTTTGCGAGGTTCCCTAAATCTAAGGTAATGCAAAGCAGCACATTTTGCTGCCTTGTCTTACTTTGTGGCAGGGAGAAGCTCCATCGGCGGAGTGTGGGCGTTCCCACTCATCCAGCCATGGATTTTAGCGCATTTCCAGATTTAAAAAGAGTTGTAAAGATGGGAATGTGTCAGAATGGTACTCCTCCCAGAACCAGGCATGACGGGGAGGAAAATCTTTATTTTTCCTTGCTACTTCCTTTTTCTACGTGTGATAAAATCTGCACAAAAACAATCCTGCTTGTAACTCAGGCACACTGGCATCACGGTGCAAGGGGCCCTACGTTGGCACTAAGCAGTACATCATGTACCAGTGAAAAGCAGTAGCAGAAATGTACCATATCTTGTAAATATTACACATTTCTGATGTCTTCCTTTCATGAAATGAGGCACAGCAAGTTGCCTTGCAGCGCTGTGTTGCGTAAATTGTTAAGAAATCTGCCCCTTAATAACTTTCACTACTGTTGCTGTGTTTTTATATGAAAATCGAAACAAATCAATAAATATATATTCGTCTCCAAGAATGCTGGCTGTAGCTGTGCTCTTGACCAGAGTGCGTGTCGGAACTCACGGAGTCAACGTACCACAATCTCCTCCGTTTTGTATGTCAACAAAGAATCCGACATCCGCTCTGCACTTAAAAAACTTGTTAGAAATGGGGTCTTTGGTTGGCAGTCAGGTTACCCCCTGTCCAAGCAAGCCCTCACTCTAGTCAGGGTAAGTCACACACAATCTAAATTATCCTGTGCCCACCCTCTGGTAGCTTGGCACTGGGCAGTCAGGCTTAACTTAGAAGGCAATGTGTAAATTATTTGTGCAATAAATCATACAATAATACAATATAGCACCACAAAAATACCCCACACAGTGTTTAGAAAAATATATGATATTTATCTGGATATTTGCAGGTCAAAACGATAAGAGATGCAATAGAAAATGTAAAGATATCACTGGAAAGTGATATAAAGTGTCTTAAGTCTTTCAAAAGCATACAAAGTCTCTTTCAAGCACAAAGTACCTGGTTTCAGTGAAAAATCTCCGCAAAGGGCCGCAGAGGAGGAGATGCGCGGAAAATGGTGTGTGCGTCGGTTTCGGGCCTTCACACACGGACTTGCATCGTTATTTTCCACGTGGGGAAGACGTTGCGTCGATTTCCGGCACGCAGACAGGTCTCTCTTCGGGCTGCGGGGTTTTCAGATGCCCCGGGGTCTGTGCGTAGAATTCTGGGCTTGTTGACCATCTCTGCGTCGTTCCGGTGGGCGATGCAGGGAAATTTCTCCCTCACGGCAGGCGCTGCGTCGATTTCCCCTCTTGAAGTCGGGCGCCGTTGTCCCAGTTGGGCCGTGCGTCGAAGTTCCGGTCGCACCGCAGGCGCCACGTCGATCTTTTCCTTGCGAAGTTGAGCGGCGGCGGCCCGGTTCGGCGTGCGGTGAATTTTTCACTGTGGAGCAAGCTGTGTGTCGAATTTTTCACCGCACAAAGAGTCCAGTTGAAAGAAAGAAGTCTTTTTGGTCCTGAGACTTCAGGGAACAGGAGGCAAGCTCTATCCAAGCCCTTGGAGAGCACTTCTGCAGCAAGGCAAGAGTTCAGCAAGGCAGCAGGGCAACAGCAAGGCAGCAGTCCTCTGTGGAAAAGCAGTCAGGTGAGTCCTTTGGGCAGCCAGGCAGTTCTTCTTGGCAGGATGCAGGTTCTGGTTACAAGTTTCTTCTCCAGGAAGTGTCTGTGGTAGTAGGGCAGAGGCCCTGTTTTATACTCAAAGGTGCCTTTGAAGTCAGGGAGACTTCAAAGAGTGGCTTAGAAGTGCACCAGGTCCCCTTTCAGTTCAATCCTGTCTGCCAGGGTCCCAGTAGGGGGTGTGGCAGTCCTTTGTGTGAGAGCAGGCCCTCCACCCTCCCAACCCAGGAAAACCCATTCAAAATGCAGATGTATGCAAGTGAGAGTGAGTACCCTGTGTTTGGGGTTTGTCTGAGTGAATGCACAAGGAGCTGTCAACTAAACTCAGCCAGACGGGGATTGTAAGGCACAGAAAGATTTAAGTGCAGAGAAATGCTCACTTTCTAAAAGGGGCATTTCTAAAATAGTAATATTAAATCCAACTTCACCAGTCAGCAGGATTTTGTATTACCATTCTGGCCATACTAAATATGACCTTCCTACTCCTTTCAGATCAGCAGCTACCACTTCAACAATGTATGAGGGCAGCCCCAATGCTAGCCTATGAAGGGAGCAGGCCTCAAAGTAGTGTAAAAACGAATTTAGGAGTTTTACACTACCAGGACATGTAAACTACACAGGTACATGTCCTGCCTTTTACCCACATAGCACCCTGCTCTAGGGGTTACCTAGGGCACACATTAGAGGTGACTTATATGTAGAAAAAGGGGGGTTTTAGGCTTGGCAAGTACTTTTAAATGCCAAGTTGAAGTGACAGTCAAACTGCATACACAGGCCTTGCAATGGCAGGCCTGAGACAAGGTAAATGGGTACTAAAGTGGGTGGCACAACCAGTGCTGCAGGCCCACTAGTAGCATTTAATCTACAGGCCCTGGGCACATATAGTGCACTCTACTAGGGACTTATAATTAAATCAAATAGTCCAAATTGGTGTGATCCAAGGTTACCATGTTTAAAGGGAGAGAGCATCTGCACTTTAGCACTGGTTAGCAGTGGTAAAGTGCACAGAGTCTAAAAACCAGCAAAACCAGTGTCCAACAAGTGGAGGGAGGCAGGTGAAAAGTTAGGGGTGACCACCCTAAGGCTGTCAGGTCTAACAAAACGTTTTATTCAAATGCTGCTGTCACTCGTTTCGCCTGCACCTGTGACCTTGTTCAATGAAAACGAGGGCAAATTATGATTCCACATAAAAGAAGTTTTGCATGTGACATCCCCAATAAAAACAATGAAAAGACTAGTGCCCACCATCACTGTATCAGAACATTCTTATTTAATTTGCACAGATATTGAAATAAAAACATATGAAAGATCAAAATAAATTCTCATTCAATTCAAAATTATCAAACCAAATTACAATGTTAATTTTGTCTATACTTAAATTTGTTAAAAACATCCACTTTCTTATACCACTTAAATCTTTAAATATATACACACTGGAAAGACCTTACTTGTAAATTGCAAAATTTACTTCGCCCACACAACTAAACATTTTAATTTACGCGCAGCTCTACTGAACCAACACTAAGTAGTGTGCACTAACTTTGCCTCCAAGTGGGAAAACATAACATTTTACTCAATCCCTGGTCCTGCCGGCTTGGATTACTATTACACCAATGAAAATTAATTTAGCCCAAGTGGGCGTAAAAATAAACTTTCTATTACACATCTGTCTGGAATGGACTTTATTGATCACAAAACCTAAATCATCTTATGGAAAGGAAAAAAAAACACTTCTCCTGTAGGAAAATTAAAAAACCATGATACATACAAACCTTTATACCTAATTTGAAATAGTCACAGCTACACATTCAAAACCCAGACAAACATGTACCTGTCGCACTCTAGGTCCTGCAAGGCTAGGTTGGGTGCTACTAATTATAAATATGTGTGCAGATCTTCCTCACCAGGGCTCTTAGTGTTGAGCTTTATGATGTACCTTGATTCCAACCTTCAAAGAGCTCTCTCTTTGTTCCCTCTGCAGATATTTGCTGGCATAGCATCAATCACAAAACAGGTTAATCCCTTTATGTCTTTTGTATGACATTGCTCAAAGTGTCTGGCAACTGGATACGAATGATCTTTGTTTTTAATGGCCTTTAAATGTTGGAGTATATTCTTGTAAACTAGCAACATTGTGCTGCCAATGTACATCAGACCACACGGGCATTGCAAAACATGCACTGCAATATTCATCTTACAGTGGTACACATCACGACCGAGGGTAGGTCGCTCCCCCTGCTGCTCCACCAGCCCGGGCTCCTGAAACCTCCCAGCAAGTCCTGCTAAAAAACAGTAAGTACTCCCCCCGCCCAGCCCCTCGCCCAGCCCCGCGCTACTCACCTCTTCTTCTGTACCTCTGTCTTCTGCCTTCCGCTCTCCCCTCCTACCTCTCTCCGCACCTCCGCTGTCCTTCTTCCCTTCGCTCTCTGCTCCTCTTCTGCAGCCCTCTTGCTGCATGTTCTGCTCTTCCTCTGCCCCGCTCCTCTTCCTCACTGCGTTCTCTTCCTGCTTCTTTCTTCATCTGTGGTCTTCTGTGTCCTTCTTCTGTGTTCTTCATCTGTGTACTTCATCTGTGTTTCTTCTCTCTCCTCTGCACCGCGACCTGCGTGTGCTTTCTTCTTTCTTCATCTGTGTACTTCATCTGTGTACTTCATCTGTGTTCTTCTTTCTCCTCTGCACCCCGACCTGCGTGTCCTTTCTTCTTTCTTCATCTGTGTTCTTCATCTGTGTTCTTCTTTCTCCTCTGCACCCCGACCTGCGTGTTCTTTCTTCTTTCTTCATCTGTGTTCTTCATCTGTGTGCTTCATCTGTGTTTCTTCTTTCTCCTCTGCACCGCGACCTGCGTGTGCTTTCTTCTTTCTTCATCTGTGTTCTCCATCTGTGTACTTCATCTGTGTTTCTTCTTTCTCCTCTGCACCGCAACCTGCGTGTGCTTTCTTCTCTCTTCATCTGTGTTCTTCTTTCTTCCCTGCACCCCGTCCTGCGTGTTCTCTCTTCTTCTTTGTCCTTCTTCTATGTTCTTCATCTGTGTTCTTCGTATCCTCTGCTTCTCAGGTCTCTCCTCATCTGCCTGACTCCTCTTCCTTGACTCTTCTCTCCTCCTCTTCTTTACCCTTCTTCTTGGCTCTTCTCTCTTCTGTTCTTCTGTTCTTGACTCCTCTCTCCTCTTCTTCTTTACCCTTCTTCCTGGCTCTTCTCTCTTCTGTTCTTCTGTTCTTGACTCCTCTCTCCTCTTCTTCTTTACCCTTCTTCTTGGCTCTTCTCTCTTCTATTCTTCTATTCTTGGCTCTTCTCTCTTCTGTTCTTCTGTTCTTGACTCTTCTCTCTTCTGTTCTTCTGTTCCTGACTCTTCTCTCCTCTGTTCTTCTGTTCCTGACTCTTCTCTCTGTTCATACCTACTCCCCTCCACCTCTGTAACCCCCCCTCCCCTATCTTTCTTCCTTACTCCCCTCCACCTTTACCTCCCCTCCCCTATCTTTCTTCCTTACTCCCCTCCACCTTTAACCCCCCTCCCCTATCTTTTTCTCCCCTCTACCTGACCCCCCCACCCTCCGCATTCCCGCCGCCACCTCCTGCTCGGCCCCGCCCCACCCACGTTCCCATTCGTCGCCCCCCTCCCGCCCCCAGCTGACCCCTCCTCCCCCTGGCGCACCGAAGGCGCGCCAAAGGCAAGCCTGTCTGTGCCCGTCCGTGCCTGGACCGCGCCCAGCGCCACGACCCCTGGCCCCCAGCACTCCCAAACCCCTCAGCACCGCTACGACCCCATCACCCTCTACGCCCTCAACCCAAGGCGCTCCAGCACCTGCTTCCAAGCCAACCCGAAACGTACCCACGGACCCTTCGCATGTCACACCTGCAAACTCACCTTCCACCGCGAAACCACCACGCCCGCCAGCCCACGCGCCAACAACCACCTCAAATGCATCCTGATCAACGCACGCTCCGTCCACAAGCACGCCATTGAGCTATGGGACCTCCTGGACTCCAGCGCACCGGATGTCGCCTTCATCACTGAGACCTGGATGAACGCCTCTTCGGCCCCCGACATCGCCATAGCCATCCCCGACGGCTACAAGATCTCCAGGAGAGACCGCACCAACCAAGTAGGGGGAGGAATCGCCATCATCTTCAAGGACTCCATCAACGTCACCACCTCCACCGAAGACACCCCCCTCGCCGCCGAACACCTGCACTTCCAGATCCACACCGACCCCAGGACCACCCTCAGAGGAACTCTCATCTACAGACCCCCTGGACCACGCGCCCTCTTCAGCGACTCTATCACTGACTTCATCTCCCCGCACGCCCTTGCCTCGCTGGACTACATCCTCCTCAGTGACCTCAACTTCCACCTGGAACAGAACAACGACCCCAACACCACCGCCCTGCTCGACAACCTCACCAACCTCGGTCTCAAGCAACTGGTGAACACTCCCACCCACATCGCCGGACACATGCTCGACCCCATCTTCTCCGCCAGCAACCACGTATCCTTCAGCCACTCCTCCGCTATACACTGGACCGACCACAGATGTGTCCACTTCACCTTCCGACGCGAGACTCCCCACCTCCGCACACAACCCATCCCACGCCGACATTGGAACAAAATCCCAGCGGAACAGCTTCTCTCCACTCTCAGCGACAACCAACCCACCTTCTCCACTGACCCCAACGACGCAGCCCTCAGCCTCACGCATTGGATCACCAACTGCGCAGACAACCTCGCTCCCCTCAGACGCCTCCCAAGACAGACCAACACCAAAAAAAAACTCTGGTTCACAGACACCCTCAAGGAATCTAAAAAAAACTGCCGCTCCCTCGAGAAAGCCTGGCGCAAGGACCACACCGCAGATAACATGGCTGCCCTCAAGAACGCTACCCGCAAACACCACCAACTGATCCGCGCCACCAAAAGAAATTCCTTCACAGACAGACTGGACAAGAACACCCACAACAGCAAAGAACTCTTCAACATTGTCAAAGAGCTCTCCAACCCTAACGCCAACGCCAACGCCATCACGCCCTCACAAGACCTCTGCAACTCCCTCGCCACCTTCTTCCATCGTAAGATCACCGACCTACACGACAGCTTCGGACACCAGACTCAGCCAACCACCACAGAACCTACAACCCCAGCCATCACCCTCAACGCCTGGACTCACATCAACACGGAAGAGACCAAAGCCACCATGAACTCCATCCACTCCGGTGCCCCCTCGAACCCCTGCCCACACTTCATCTTCAACAAAGCGACGACATCATCACCCCGCATCTTCAGACCATCATCAACAGCTCGTTTGCTTCTGCCACCTTCCCCGAGAGCTGGAAACACGCAGAAGTCAACGCCCTACTGAAGAAACCTACGGCGGACCCCAGCGACCTGAAGAACTTCCGCCCTATCTCGCTCCTCCCCTTCCCTGCCAAAGTCATAGAGAAGACCGTCATCAAGCAACTTACCAACTTCCTTGAAGACAACAACCTACTCGACCCCTCTCAGTCTGGATTCCGAGCCAATCACAACACAGAAACCGCCCTCATCTCAGTCACAGACGACATCAGAACTCTGATGGACAACGGAGAAACAGTCGCCCTCATCCTCCTCGACCTCTCGGCTGCCTTCGACACCGTCTGCCACCGAACCCTAATATCCCGCCTCTGCTCCACCGGGATCCAAGGACAGGCCCTAGACTGGATCACCTCCTTCCTCTCCAACCGCTCCCAAAGAGTCTACCTCCCACCTTTCCGCTCAGACCCCACCGAGATCATCTGCGGCGTCCCACAAGGCTCCTCGCTCAGCCCGACTCTCTTCAATGTCTACATGAGCCCCCTCGCCGACATCGCACGCAAACACAACATCAACATCACCTCCTACGCCGACGACACTCAGCTAATACTTTCCCTCACCAAGGACCCCACCAGCGCCAAGACCAACCTGCAAGATGGAATGAAAGACGTCGCACAATGGATGAAACTCAGCCGTCTGAAACTGAACTCAGACAAAACGGAAGTCCTCATCCTCGGAAACACCCCGACCACCTGGGACGACACCTGGTGGCCCACGGCCCTTGGCACCGCACCAACCCCCTCAGACCACGCACGCAACCTCGGTTTCATCCTGGACCCACTTCTCACCATGACCAAACAAGTCAACGCCATATCATCCTCCTGCTTCCTCACCCTCCGCATGCTCCGAAAGATCTTCCGCTGGATCCCCGCCGACACCAGAAAGACCGTGACCCACGCCCTCGTCACAAGCCGCCTGGACTACGGCAACACCCTATACGCAGGAACCACAGCTAAACTCCAGAAACGTCTGCAACGAATTCAAAATGCCTCCGCCCGCCTCATCCTCGACACACTCCGCAACAGCCACATCTCCGCCCACCTGAGACACCTGCACTGGCTTCCCGTCAACAAACGGATCACCTTCCGACTCCTCACCCACGCACACAAATCCCTCCACAACAAGGGACCCGAATACCTCAACCACCGCCTCAGTTTCTACACACCCACCCGTCAACTTCGCTCTGCCAACCTCGCTCTCGGCGCCGTACCTCGCATCCACCGCACCACGGCAGGTGGGAAATCCTTCTCCTACCTGGCGGCCAAGACATGGAATTCCCTCCCCACCAACCTCAGGACCACCCAGGACCACCTCGCTTTCCGGAGGCAACTCAAGACCTGGCTCTTCGAGCAGCAGTAACCCCATCCCCCTAGCGCCTTGAGACCCGCACGGGTTGATTTGATTTGATTTGATATTTCCTCTGGGTCAGTGATGAAGTGTACTCTGTGGTATTTTTGCCATATATACAAGCTTTACACCTCCCACATTTCCTGAAACCTGGATGTTGACTAAGCTAGGTTTTACTTTCCTCCTATTGATCTCAGGACTGCTTTTTATCAGAAACTCTCTCATTGATCTTGCCTTCTTGAACGTAATCCTTGGCATATGTGGGACCAAACTTCCTATTACAGCATACCTCCTCATTAGATGCCGATGTTTATTCAAACAAGATCGCACCTACCCTTCTTGCTTGCTGAACTTGGTTACAAATCTACAGCGAGGGTCAAATTTGTCTTGCTTGTTCTTTTAATTCCCAAACAAGATATCATGCCATGGCTTAGATTTTACCCTGTGTACCCCTTTTTCAACACATCGCTTACTATATCCTGTCTCCTGAAATATTAGGGATAAATCCTTCAATGCCTGATCTTCTTCTTTGATTTCATTACAGTTACGTCTCACCCTCACCCACAAACGTTTTGTATGCAGCCTGTCTCCTTCAACATATACTGTTAAATTCAGAAATTGTATCTCATTTTGATGGATATTGCTTGTAAACTTTAAATTGAGGCCATTGTTAGAAATGCTTCTAAACCATCAGTATTTTGAATGTTCGTTAATAATGTAGTTACATCTATGGTCATTAACAGGTAATCTTTTCCCAAGGTAGGTTGTTTTTTTTTTTTTCAAATAATCTGCCTTATCCTATATAGAGCATGGGAAAGATCTAACAAACTCGGTCAAAAAATAATCAACATTTTTGGAGGGGTTTTCAAAGACACTACCTATGGCTGAAATAATGGGACATCCTAGGGGATTGATCTAATCTTTGTGCACTTTAGGTATCAAATATAACACTGGTGTACATGGATGGTCTCTTTTACAAAACTGATATTCCTCATTAGCAAGGAGGCCTTGTTCCTTCCAATTTAACAATCTAAATTAAAAGACAAGAGTATTTTTTCATCTCCTTCCTAATGGTCTTTGTATAACAGTTCTCATTACTGAGTTGATTATATGCCTACTCCATCTATTTGACATTGTCCCGTAACACTAAATTACCACCCTGATCAGAATTTTGAACAATACAATTAGGGTGTAATTCAACTTATCAATCGCTGCTGCATAATCATGAAGTTCTTTTGGTATGACTCAATTCTTACTGCACTGTACATCCAAGTTCTTTAAGTCTTGGATCACTAAATCAGTAAAAATATCAATTGTGTCTTGTGGCATATTTGGGGTAAATCTTGATTTTTATTTACAATTTGTTGGTGCTTCCCCATCAATATCAATGTCTAAGACATAACAAACTACCTCTGCTGAGGTTGGATCTTCTATTATCAATGTCTCATTTTCTAATTCTTGCAAAGTGTTTAAGAGATTCAAATCTGCAATTTTTAAATGGTGGTCATCCCCTGACATCCTGACCTTTCTCTCAGATTTGGCACTAGGTTGCATTTCAAAAAACATCTTAAGCTTGATTGCTCTTGTAAATTTGAAAAGATCTATTCTAGTATGTGTATAGTTCAGATTCTTACGCAAACAGAAAGACAAACCCAATTTCAAAATTCTTTATTCCTCTTTAGTTACAACAATGTCTGTGAGATTAATGATGGCATTGCTGTTACTGGCCAGAGTTGTCAAAGTCGCCGAGTATGTCTCTGTGCTCAAACACCTTGTAGTCGCCTGCCTGCTTTTGTCCTTGTCTTGATCATCTCCACCTTCTCTTGTGGCACAATGGTTAGAGCAGCAGACCCTGAGGCAGAGATCTGGTCTGGGATCAGAGTTCAATTCCTGCCTCAGTGGGTCTTGGGCTCAATTTCCTTGGACCAGATAATTCTCGCCTCAGTGCCTAATCTAATTAATGGGTGTAACTCTGGGCAATAGCTTGCTTAATCTCCACAATGGCCCTAACAGCGCTTGGATGCCTGGCTTCACCCTGGGGGTCGTCCAAGAGTGAGTGCCTCACAGGGAAAAGCCAGGAGGGGTTCCACAGCGTGCGTGCAGCGCCTTGAGACCCTAACAGGTAAGTAGTACACTATACAAATGCAAAGTTTATGTGTCACAGTGTCCACAAGATCAGTATCAACTTCCAAGCTCGGAATACTTTCCTCTTCCCGTTGTACTGTAACAATGGAATTTTTTTCTCACTCATTCACTGACTTCTAAATTGATCTTACTTCCTGGCAAAAGTAAAATTCTGTCCGCGCTCATAGCCTGCTTTATCTCTTTGGAACCTCTGTGCTTTTCTATTTACGATCGACTGCACATATTTTTGTAATTTACTCTTTAGCTGTGCAAATAATTTATTCACTGACTCCTGTTCTTTGTTTTGATGTAGTTCAGCTTCTAAAGTCGTTTTCTGATCCAAGATGTTTATTCTATCCAAGTCAGCATATTCAATTAATATCTCCAGCATATGTTCCGATGCTTCATTATTATTGCCCGCCCAATCTTTGAGCATCTCAGGATTTGGATTTTCATAACACGGGGCAACCACAGTTCTCTAGGAAATCAGCTGACTTACTTTCCCTCATTTTTTCTAAATTTTTCAAATCATCTTAATTTGGAAAGTCAATCATCACATTTTGCTTGTATTGTTATGTTGGCTCGATTTGTATGATCTGCCCTCTTAGATCATCAAAAATGTATAGAGCTGCCTGCTCGCGCTCCAGAACCTCAGCAGCAGACATTAGAAACCACAAATATCGAGCCAAAGCACAGCCATGGACAGCAATTCCAAGCCTTACTTACAATGCGGCGTTCACCCTTTCCACCAAAATATGACTCAGCCTTACCTGGGGGTTTAGGTGATAGCCTGGGGGTCCTCCAACTCACCAGGCAGCATGCTCCCACCTCCGGTGCTGATATCACAGTCCACAAAAGGTGGGGAGCATAGTGGCAAAAGTACTCTGTCTCCAAGAACCATGGTAGGCGCCGTGCTCCTGACCGGAGTGCTCGTTAGAACTCACGGACTCAACGTATACTTCATAGAAATCACCACAAACACCTTAGTTTTGTAGGTCAACAAAGTACCTGATGTCTGCTTCGGTGCTCAAAAAACCTTTTATTTAAATGCTGCTGCAGACTTTGGATCCTTTGCTGACAAACAAAACAGAGGTGTTTGTGTTGATATATATATATATGATTGATTTTGTCACTGTAACATTTGCAGTTAAATTATTGCTGAGAAAACTTCGCAGAGCAGGGACGCAAGTTATAGTTACCTTAGAGCACTAATTATAGTTACTTGAAACTCCTCGAACTATAACATCTATGGTTTTGTATGTTTAAATATGAGCCTAACCATAAGGTCCCTGTTATAAAATATATATATATATATATATATATATATATACACACACACACATATATATATATAGGGTAATTAGAAGTACATGGCAATGGTGAGAGTTATAGTTAGCTTAGGGCATGAGTTATAGTTACTTGAAATAACTCTAACAGCTGAATTTCTATAGTTTTGTACATTTCAATATAAGCCTAACTATAATGTCCCTATAACCTTTAGTTTTTCTCAGTGAATTTCTAAGTTTTTTATATTGTAAAGTAATTTTAATTACTATATGTTTATGCACCCACTGCCGCACATGGCCTTTGGCTAATGCCTGCAGGGGTTGGCTGGAGGGCCTGCAGCCAACCCGCCAATGCTTATAAGCATCCAACCTGGCCTTTGGTTGTGCCACACACTGTCTTTGCCCGTGCACAGTGGGGGTTGACCACAGGGCCTGGCCTCTGCAGCCAGCCCCCTATTTCCACCCAACCCAGCACCAGGCACAGCCTTCAGTGGGGGTGGGCTGAATGGCCCGGCCTGCAGCCAGGCCCTGAGATAAACCCCCTTTAAGTTCCAAACCCTGCGTCATGCACAGCTTTTGGCCATGCACAGCGGGGGTTGGCTGCTAGGCCTGGTCTGTGGCCAGGCCCTGTGGCCTACCCCTATAAGAAACCAACCCCCACCGCACAGCCATGTATGGTGAAGGGTTCGGAGCTTAAAGGGGGCAACATAAAATATGTATATTTAGGGGGGGTCACATGCCCCTCCAGGCCTTGGGGACCACCACCTCCCAGGGCAAATATAACAAAAAAGTTAGGGAGGGTGTGTGGACCTCCGGGTCCCGGGGACCACCACTTCTCCGGGACAACATGAAATAAATATATGGGGGCCTCATGGTCCCCCCGAGCCATGGGGATCACCACCTGCCCAGAGCTACATTAAATAAATATAAGGGTGGGGCACACGGACTCCCCAGCCTCTCAAGACCACCATCTCCCCAAGGTCATATAATTATTTTAAAATGGGAGGGGGGCCATGTGGCCCTTCTCCCTAGGCCAATTTTAGCCCTGGGGCCCCATCTCCAGTGAATGGCCCCACCCAGGGCAACCACTAAAATGCACTGGGGACCGTGGGTGTAGCCTCAAGGCCCCTAGGCTTCCAGCCGGCTCACCACCTCCTGCAGAAGCCAGCATTGCTTCCGCCTGCAGGGAGCTGCTGTAAATGCAGGTCCCTGCATGCGGGAGCAATACCTTCATCTCTTTCCCTGTCCTTATGTCCACTATATACAAATTTGGATTTCCTTTAACATCTTGAAAACCACTAAATGGTTTTCCAAAAAATAACAAAAAGTGTGAATTCTGGACTAAAAACTACCTATCTGCCAAATTTGGTGTATTTCCATCCAGCAGTTCGGGCTGTAGTCGTGTTCAAAATACCTATGGGAATTAAAATGGGAAACACCCTTTTTTTGACCCCACCTTTTGCTAATTTCCTGCTAGACGAACACCATGAAACTTTCCATGCCCAACAAGACCATTGGGCACACTTTTTTCCGAAAGTTTCATGAAGATTCATCAAAATGCACAAAAGATATAGCCAAATCATAAAACACGTTTTCAATGGAAAGTAAAGTCCCAACTATAAATACCTACTGGCATATACCCACATGCCCACCCACATATATACCAATATACATGTATATATCATTAGAATCATGTTTCCAAATAAAAAAAAATGTTGTGTTCCTAATGACCTCAAGGCTTTTTGACAAATCTTCACAACACTTTCCAAAAAAAGTGCTATTTTTTGACTCCTTGGCATAGAAATTTTCTTGGTGATCTGTCAAGCGAGGGCCGAGAAAGGGGAGGTGCAATAAAACACTTTTTCTGCATTCATTTTTCCATAGGAATTTTCAACAAAGCTACAGCCCATACCATGGGACACATTTACACCAGATTTAGCAGAAAGTTAGATCTTTGTCCGGAATGAGTGCTTTTTTTGATTTAGTGTAAAGTCGTTCAATAGTTTTTGAGTAAATAATGCACATAAACTTTGTATATATCTTGCTGTTAACGGTTTGAGGGTCAAAAGATCAAATGCTGCGATCTGATTGTCAATCACTGCATCAATAAGGATATGGTGTCAGCCATCTAAGGACTCGTGACATAGGGACTAATTAGAACTTTGGCGGAGGGGGTTAATCTGTTCCAAATGTGACAGATATCCCGCCCACCGTATTACAAGTTCCATAGGATATAATGGACTCGTAATACGGCAGCCGGGATATCCGTCACATTTAGGACATATTAACCCCCTCCGCCAAAGTTGTAATCAGACCCTTAGTCTCAGTACAGAGTTTGAAGAAAAAAGTATTAAAAAAAATGAGTGGGCAGGGTAAGGATACCCCACCTCTGGCCAAAAGTGTTTTGAAAATGTTGGCACAAGTTGAAGAAGGATCTGCAGTTTTGTGGCAAAGTTAAAAAAATTAAAAAAACAAGCCCATGTGTTTAAAAACAAATACTCCCTGGGGTCGGCCAGTGCCTTGGAGGGCAGCTTCAAATATTGTCCTCCTCTCAATCCTTAACAGACCCCAGGGACCACATCCCCTGGAATCTAACAGATCTCAAAAGGGTGGGGCTGCACGGCACACCTCCCTGAGCCTCTTAAGGGCCCAGGGATTCTAGCTTACAGGGATAGCTTACAGACAGTGTCCCGGGGAGCACATCCCAGGAACACATATTTCCCTGCCCACACTGATGCAGGCAGGGAAACTACTATGCTTGCTCCCACTGGTGGGAGTATTTAAAAAACTCCACTGGGTGGGAGAAAACATGCCTTCCCTGCCTGCAGAACCATGGACAGAGAAGGCTTGTCTGCTCTCCCTCGGCTGGAGACTTAAAAATGCTCCCACTGGGTAGTAGCAGCCTTTTGTTTTCCCACCTGAGCTCCTACATATAGGAAAACACAGATTGTTTCTACTGCATGGGAGAAGCTACTGCCTCAGCGTGAGAGCAATGCCACCTCCTGCTGTATGCAGGGAGCCAGATGGAGCTGTGGGAGTCCAGGGGCTACCCCTGTGGGCCCAAGCTTGCTGTTTTGGTGGTTGCCCTGGATGAGCACCAGGCCACCCACCTACAAATAGGTGAGGCCCTGATGGCGGGACTTCCAGGGCTACTATAGGCTTGGGGAAGGGGACCCCCACTCCTTTTTAATGGTGATTTGTCCTGATGGATGGAGTCCAAGGGGCCTATTAAGGGTTGGGGAGAGGGTCATGTGGCCCCTCCCCTTTTTTATGACATTTGGCCTTCTGGGATGACAGTCCCGGCCCCTATTAAGACTTGAGGAGTGGGCATGGCCCCCTACCCTTTTTAAAGCAATTTGACCCCAGGGAATGGATACCTTGGGCCTGCAAAGGCTCTGCAAGGGGAGGTGGCATACTCATTCACCTATATATCAAGTAATGGCCCTTTGGGAGGGGGCACTATTAGCTCAGGGAGTAGGGGCATGTACCCCTTACAGGCTACTGGATTTGGGGTTCTGAGGGCCCCTGGTGGCTTGGGGGAGGGAGCCACAAGCCCTCTCACCTTTAGAAATATCTTTTGGGCTCGGGGTAAGGGGACCATGGTGCCAAAAGTGGCTTGGTGGGGGAGGCCACACACCCCTCCCCTTTAAAAGAAATGGACTCAGGAAACAGGAATGAGGTTCACGTGATTCAAAGTGGCTTGTGGATGCAGGTTGAGGCAACCCCACACTGTGCATGGCCAAAGGCTGTGCACTGCATGGGATTGGCTGCTTGCGATGGTTGAATACATTCCATGTGGCCAACCCCATGCTACACATAGCTGAAGGCTTGCATAGCACAGGGTTGGCTGCCTGTGGGGTGCTGGCACAGGTCCTGGCCACAGCTCAGGGCCTTCGCTCAACCCTCTGCTGCACACTGATGAGCTCCCTAGAGAGTGGGGGGGATTGGCTTTACATATTAGCCATACTGCAGAGGGATTTAATTTATCTTCTTCTTTGCTGGATTCTAATTTTCATGCTTCCCTAATCAATCAGGCCATTGACTCACAACATATCTTGATCCAATACTGACAGACCAACGTCACAGAAAAATGAAGGACCCTCAGGATAGAATCCAGTTGAAGATCTATTTTATTTCTACATCTCTTTCACACAGAAGGGAAACTAGGCCTCAAAATACACCTGCTAACCAGGAGAAATGGTTTATTTTATATCCAGTGGTTTTTATGGGCTGTGGGACATGCACGTGGAACTTTTGCACTTGATCAGAGGAGGCTGGGACCCGCACATGGCCACCCCATCAAGGACTCCCACCATAGTCAACAGTAGACCTCAGACGAAGAGAGAAAGAGAGCAAAAGAGAGATAGAAAGTGAGGCCATTGAACATGAGAAAATGAGAGAGAAAAAGAAAAAATACATGGTAGAGTCAAGAGCCAAGGTTCAGAGTCAGGCAGATTTTATAGAGAGCACAGGACAGGATCTGCATCTTATATATGACTGGGCAACACATTTTAAATCTACATACTGAGCTTGTGCTTTTGAAAATGAAAACCGCAAATGAAATTCAGACAAAGGTCTTCTCTAACTACTGCATTTGAATTCAAAAAAGTATATCCTTCAGCAGTTCATTCCTAACATTAGTAAGCAACCTATCACCAGTTTACTGCCCACTTCTTCCAGGAAACTATCTTTGGAACGCTATCGCCAAACAATGTTAAACAGAACCCTTCCAACATAGCGTCTACAGGCAACTGCGGTTTGACAAACCTAGTGAAAAATGTTTTAATTCATTGTCTTTGGCAAGGTGTCAACAACTTCAGTCTGTAGCACTTTTGCAGAGAACAATCAAAAGACAATCCATTAACAGTGAAATGAAGAGTATTCTGTTCACCACAGCCCAAAGGCAGCGAGCAGCATCAGGCTCAACTGACCACCCCAGACACTCCATAATTCTTCTTGGAATCTTTATTGTAATCTAAAGTGAGTGAAATCCAACTTAAAGGTACATTCCTACAGGATATGCCTTCTCTACAAAAACTGCAATCTTAATAGCAGAGACATAACAATAATAAAAAGAGAAAGAACACAATATCACAATATAACAGGTGGTTGTACAAAACACAAAGATTATGCAGCAAATTCATGGCCAATTTGTAGAGAAACGTCTTTGGGTAAAACTTACTCAATGAATCTTCTTGCCCTGTTTGTTACTCTTGAGTTCCTGTACCATCTTGTTGTCCTTCACAATAGTATGCTGCAGCTCACTCTTAAATGTACATTGATCCACTATTACCACTCTCTCTATATTCCACTATGCGTTCCCCAAATACTTGACATCATGCCTACTTGCATCTTCAACACTAATAGGAGATTTATACCTTGATTTTCATTTCGAAACATGAGCTGGTTATTGATCAATACCCAATCTTTAGTCTTGATCTTCCCAACACAATCTCTTACACTGTGTCTGACATCATAGACCTGATTAGTTTTATTCTGAAGTTCTTGTACTCATGAGTGAAGGAGCCCATCCATTTCCCTGCCATGACCCTTTCTCTAATGCTGGTTTTTCATCCAAACAGGGCACAGTCTGGACGACAGTGTCCCACCCTTAGAATTTCAATGGATTTTTGCCAGTAGAGGTATTGGGGTTATTGCAATGAGACCACACCTTTCAGTCAACAGCTTCCTTCTGCTACATTTTGTTCCTGCAGCCCATTGAACACATTCTACTAGAACCCCGTTCATTTGTTCCACATCATTGGACAGAAAGAAAAACCGTGATGTCTGATCCTATATTGTAACAGGAATTCTGACATTTCTCTAGAAACAAACTGGATCCCATTAATGGAGACATTGTTTTGGGAAACCCTCTCCTAAAAATCCTTCTAAAAACTGATTACAGTCTTAGTATTAGGTTCATTTACAAAATCTAACTCCCACCTCATACTGTAGTGACCTGTCAACACAATCGCATACATGTATTTGTCTACCAACGTGCCAAAAGATCCCACAAAATCCTCAGCTAATTTGACCCAGGGTCTTTCAGAAAACTCTTCTGGCTGAAAGGCATGCGTGCTGGTATTATGTTGCTTGTCACATACAAGAAGACTCCACACTCATTTATGACTTCATTGATCTTGGATTCCATTCCTAGACCCCAGATCTCAGATTGTGCCCTACTTTTGGTCATCACCTGTGCAAGATGCCCTTCATGGCATAATTCTATAATTACATTCCTACGGTGGCACACACTTCTCTCCTCATATTAAAATTCTATTTCCTTCTAATGACAACTCGTTATCCATTTTCAAAATGGGTTCAAAGGTAATGGGAACAGGTGTTTCCCTAGGCCAACATCAATTCTTTTTAGTACCTTGGCTGCCACCAAAGGTAACTGACAACCAAATTAAAGGCTTGTTACTATAATTTTGCAGGCCCTACTGCTATCTGTTTGCCAGAAAGCAGTTACCAGAAAGGAGCAGTTCTGGAATCCAATTCTCATTGATGAGGAGACATGACTTATTCCTTGCTCTAAGATTTCAAACCCATCAACACACTTTGAATACCAGACAATTGACAAACAGAATAGGAGGCCTGGACTATTTTAGACTCACTTTTTAAAGATGGGTGACTAAAATCACAAGGAGACTCTAAAGGGTATGTACTTAAAACATATAAACAAACCTGGTTTGACATGGCAGGGATAATGGGTACTGTTAGAAATTATCCAGCCCAGTCATTATTCCACGTAGTCCTCCAGTTGGCTTGTCTAAATTACAAGTATCACAAATTCCTAATACACTAACCTGTTGATAATAGTGACAATATGGTTGAATAGGTGTTAGCCCAGACATTCTTGGTGTGGCATTTCCTCAGACATTATACCTTCACTCCTCTATTTTTGCTGAACTCATTTTTGTTGGCATTGGGACTCTGTGCACTTTACTCCTGCTAGCCAGTGGTAAAGTGATTGTGCTCTCTCCTTTAAACATGGTAAAATTGGTATACACCAAATGGGCACAATTTCTTTACTTATAAATTCCTGGTAAATGGTTCTATATGTACTCACAGCTTGTAAATTAAATGCTGCTAGTGGGGCTGCATCCCTCATTTCTGAGGCCTGCCACGGCAGCCTGTAATGCAGTTTTAAACTGACATTTTAACTTGGCAAAATAAACCTTTTTCTCACAGCCCAAACCTTCCTTTTTAATTTAGATAATTCACCCCTAATGGATTACTTTAACAGACAAGAGAGCAGAGTGGAGCACCTTTAAAAGGTTGGACAGTCACTTTTAAGTTTTCCATGTCCTAGAAGTGAAAATCTCCTAAATTAGTTTTTCACTAATGTTAGGCCTACCTCTCCTAAAGGATAACATTGAATTATGTTATCCCATTTAATAAGTGGTAACTTTCAATTGGGAGCAGGCGAATGTGATGTATGGTGTCTGTAAAATGTTATTTTAAAGCCCTCTTTAATGGTAAATTTGGATTTTAGGTTACAATTTTGCAAATGCCACTTTTAGAAAGTTGGCATTTTCCTGCTCTATTTCGTGCCTGCAGCCTATTCCTGGGTCACATGACTGGGTGTACCTGACAGTTGGACTTTGTTTATCACTCCCCGGCAGCCACACAATTCAATAACATTAGGGATTCCTGAATGGGGCATCAACTGGCAGGATAGAGAGGGTGGATCTGGCCACAGACCCACTTGCAAATGAATAGGCTGTGCCATGCTATCACACAAAGGATTGCATTGTTCATTTAGCCAGCTTGAAGCCATAACATGAGCAGAAGTATACTTCAGGGACTTCAAAGGGCATTCTGTAGACATGCCTCCTACTTCAAAGCTGACAAAAGGTATAAATGTTTGACCCTCAGACCCAACTGTTCGGTGCACTTCAAGTTCTGTGAAGAAGGACTGCTGTGCTGCTTTGCTGCCAGAAGGACTGCCACTCTGCTGCCCTGCTACTCTGTTGCTCTGCTGCCTGCTGCGACTTGCACCTGGTCTCGTAGGATCAGATAACCGCAAGTGGTGATTTGTTTTTTGTGGTGCTATTTTCACTCAAATTTAGGATTGTATATCTCCAGTTGTACTGATTGGATTTTTATTGTTTTGGTGTCAAATTATTCAGTAAATGTTATTCTAATTCCCTAAACTGGTTGAGAGTGTTTGTGTGTTGTATTTCCACTTCATTACTGTTTACAATGATGCATAAATACTTTACAAATTGCCTTTTGGTTAAGCCTGACTGCTTTTGTGAAGCAACCAGAGGGTTAAACACAGGGTAATTTTGCATTTTTTGTGTTTCACCCTAACAGACATTTTGGTTGCTGCTTGAGTAGGGTTTCACCTCCCTCAACCAGGAACGCAATTCCAACAGGATGCCATTACATTGTTCTCACCAGAAGTTAGAGGGACTTTGCAGGAATGGAGAATAGCGAGGCACAGCAAGCTACATGCTGCAGGAACAAAGTATGATTGGGCGGCAGTTTGGAGTACTTGCAGCATGTGTGCTATCCCAAGCCCTGCACATAATTTAGCCAGGGATGAAGCTATCAATAGTGCAGAAGGTTCATTGGCACCAGGCTCAGGTGATGTGCATTACAATTGTTGTTTATTACCAAACCCTTAGATGAGTTACCAATTTCCCTTGCTTGCATTATGGCCTGTGGAGCCATTTCTATGCCACTGACTGTCCAACGTTGAGTGTTTATATTTCCATATCACCCAAAACAGATCATCCCCAAAAGAGATTCTGTAATACTCCCTCCTCTTCTTGAACCCTTACAGATGCAAATGCACACTCTACATTCACAACATTCTAGTACAACTCACCCGCCCTAGCCAGCCTTTTCAAACATACATGTTTCCTGGGAACCTTAAAGTTGAGAAATAATCCAGGTAGGGAGTAGGGTTACTTTCTGTGTATGAGGAAAATGGTTCTGGTGGGAACAAATTCAGGTGCTCAGAGGGTGCTTTATCTGTGTACAAGTTTGTGGCATAGAGTCAGGGATCACACATGGATGGTAGGGGCATGAGGTGATGGAGCTATCCCATCACAGAATGTATGACTACCAGCTTTACTGGCTGTTCAAGTTGCATGAAGGTTTGTGTACAACTATTCCCCTTGAAATAGGGAGAGGTAATAAACAGGGAAAGTATTCATATCCTTTTCCTTGTGTCTGTGTGTGTGTGTGTGTGTGTGTGTGTGTGTGTATATATATATATATAACTATATGCCCCAAGATAACTATAACTCGTGCCCACCATGCACAATTTTCTCATCAATTATTTCACGACAAGTGCATGGCGGGGGCGTGAGCTGTAGACACCTTAGGGCATGAGTTATAGTTACTGAGATAACTATAACTGCTGAATTTCTACGGTTTTGTTTCTGTAAAATCTGAACCTAACTATAACAATGTATGTGTAACCTTTGCTGTTTTCAATGAATTACTAAGGTTATTTAAATTTTATTTCCTAACTATACCGTCCCTGTAACCTTTGTTTTTTCAGTGAATTTCTATTTTTTTTAATTCTATTTCCTAACTATAATGTCCCTGTAACCTGGGTGTGTGTAAGGGTGTGTGTGAGTGGGTGTGAGAGTTGTTGTGTGGGTATGTAAGTCGGTGTGTGTGTGTGTGGTGAGTGTGTGCGTACGTGTGTGACTGGCTGTGTGGATGTGTGAGCAGATGTGTGAGTGGCTGTGTTGGTGGTTTTGTGGGTCTGTGAGTGGCTGTATGGGTGTGTGAGTGTTTGTGTGGGTGTGTAAGTGGGTATATAAGTGTGTGAGTCGGTGTGTGAGTGGGTGTGTGAGTGGCTGTGTGGGTGTGTGAGTGGATGTGTGAGTAGTTTTGTAGGTCTGTGACTGGGTGTGTGAGTGGCTGTACGGGTGTGTGGAGGATGTGTGAGTGGTTGTGTGGGTGTGTAAGTGGGTGTGTGAGTGTGTCAGAGGATGTGTGAAAGTTGTGTGGGTCTGTGAGTGAGTGGGTGTGTGAGTGGTTTTGTGTGTGGGTGTGTGAATGAGTGGTTGTGTGGGTGTTTAAGTGTGTGTGTGTGAGTGAGTATGGGATTAGAGGTGTGGGTCTGTGAGTGAGTGTGTGTGTGTGTTTTTTCATTGGGGTCTGGAACCACATATCCACATGAATCCACCTGAATCTGTGAAGATTCTGGACGATCCAAGTGGATCTGTGATTCCTCACGTGCTAAAGGAATGTTTAGGAAAATGTCTTGCCCATGATTCTCCTTTAATCTCATGGGGTCAGGGTACCTGACCCCTTCCTTCACTGTTTAATTCTATTTCCCCTGCTGGGAACTGAGCCCCAATGAACAAAATGTTAGCCACAACTTTCCTCTCATGTGGTCAGCCAATCACAGCATTGCCGTTGGTGCGGAGGATCCGCGGAAGATCCATGGAGGATCCACGTCCCTAGATATCCATTGTTAGACCTGACAGCCTTAGGGTAGTCACCCCTAACTTTTTGCCTGCCTCCCTCCACTTTTTGGATACTGTTTTTGCTGGTTTTTAGACTCTGCGCACTTTACCACTGCTAACCAGTGCTAAAGTGCATATGCTCTCTCCCTTTAAACATGGTAACTTTGGATCACACCTGATTGAACTATTTAATCTACTTATAAGACCCTAGTAATGTGCACTACAGGTGCCTAGGGCCTGTAGATTAAATGCTACTAGTGGATCTGCAGCACTGATTGTGCCACCCACTCAAGTAGCCCCCTTAACCTTGTCTCAGGCTTGCCATTGCAAGACCTGTGTGTGCAGTTTCACTGCCACCCCGACTTGGCATTTAAAAGTACTTGCCATGCCTAGAACTCCCTTTTTTCTACATATAAGTCACCCCTAATGTGTGCCCTAGGTAACCCCTAGAGCAGGGTGCTGTGTAGGTAAAAGGCAGGACATGTACCTATGTAGCTATAGGTCCTGGTAGTGTAAAACTCCTAAATTCGTTTTTACATTACAGTGAGGCCTGCTCCCTTCATAGGCTAACATTGGGGCTGCCCTCATACACTGTTGAAGTGGCAGCTGCTGATCTGAAAGGAGCAGGAAGGTCATATTTAGTATGGCCAGAATGGTAATACAAAATCCTGCTGACTGGTGAAGTCGGATTTAATATTACTATTCTAGAAATGCCACTTTTAGAAAGTGAGCATTTCTTTGCACTTAAATCTTTCTGTGCCTTACAATCCACGTCTGGCTGGGCTTGGTTGACAGCTCCTTGTGCATTCACTCAGACACACCCCAAACACAGGGTACTCAGCCTCACTTGCATACATCTGCATTTTGAATGGGTCTTCCTGGGCTGGGAGGGTGGAGGGCCTGCTCTCACACAAAGGACTGCCACACCCCCTACTGGGACCCTGGCAGACAGGATTGAACTGAAAGGGGACCTGGTGCACTTCTTAGCCACTCTTTAAAGTCTCCCCCACTTCAAAGGCACATTTGGGTATAAAACAGGGCCTCTGCCCTACCTCATCAGACACTTGCTGGAGAAGGAACCTGAACCAGAAACTACATCCTGCCAAGAAGAACTGCCTGGCTGCTCAAAGGACTCACCTGTCTGCTTTCTACAAAGGACTGATGCCTTGCTGTTGCCCTGCTGCCTTGCTGAACTCTTGTCTGGCTGTGAAAGTGCTCTCCAAGGGCTTGGATAGAGCTTGCCTCCTGTTCCCTGAAGTCTCAGGACCAAAAAGACTTCTCTTTTTCACTTGACGCTCCGTGCGCCGAAAAATTCGACGCACAGCTTGTTCCACGGCGAGAAAAACACCGCACACCGACGCTGATCGACGCTACGCTCTTGGGACGACCGAAAATCCGACGCACGGCTTCGCAAGGACAACGCCGCCCGACCTCTAGAGGAGAAATCGACGCAACGCCTGCCGTGAGATCGTAATTTCGACGTGCAGCCCCGCAGACCAACGTCTAGAGGAGAAATCGGCGCGACGCCTGCCGTGAGATCATAATTTCGACGCGCAGCCCCGCAGACCGACGCGCAGCCGGAGAACAAGCAGGAAAATCCACGCACAGACCCGGGACATCTGGTAATCCCCACGATCCACAGAAAGAGACTGTCCGCGCGCCGGAAAACGACGCACGACTTCCCCGCGTGGAAAATAACGACGCAAGTCCGTGTGTGCTGGGGAGAAATCGACGCACACACCCTTTTTCCACGCACCTCTTCCTTTGTGGCCCTCTGACGAGATTTTTCCACTCCAAACCAGGTACTTGTGCTTGAAAGAGACTTTGTTTATATTCTAAAGACTTAAGACACTGTGGGCCTCATTATGACCCTGGCGGGCGGCGGAGGCCGCCCGCCAGGATCCCGCCCTCCAAATTACCGCGCCGCGGTCAAAAGACCGCGGCGGGTATTACGAGTTTTCCCCTGGGCTGGCGGGCGGTTCCAGTTAAACCGCCCGCCAGCCCAGGGGAAAACGACCTTCCCACGAGGATGCCAGCTCGTAATCGAGCCGGCGGAGTGGGAAGGTGCGACGGGTGCTACTGCACCCGTCGCGTATTTCACTGTCTGCAAGGCAGACAGTGAAATACATTTTGGGGCCCTCTTACGGGGGCCCCTGCCGTGCCCATGCCATTGGCATGGGCACGGCAGGGGCCCCCAGGGGCCCCGCGACCCCCCCTACCGCCATCCTGTTCATGGCGGCTTTCCCGCCATGAACTGGATGGCGGTAGGGGGGGTCAGAATCCTCATGGCTGCGGAGCGCGCTCCGCAGCCATGGAGGATTCCAATGAGCAGCGGAAAGTCAGCGGGAGACCGCTGACTTTCCGCTTCTGACCGCGGCTGAACCGCCGCGGTCAGAATGCTCATTGGAGCACCGCCAGCCTGTCGGCGGTGCTCCCGTGGTCGGTGGCCCTGGCGGCCACCGGCCGCCAGGGTCAGAATGACCCTCTGTATATCACTTTTCAGTGATATCTCTACAATTTCCCATTGCAACTTTATTCTTTTTGACCTACAATTATCCTGATAAATATTATATATATTTTTCGAAACACTGTGTGGTGTATTTTTGTGGTGCTATATGGTGGTATTGTATGATTTATTGCACAAATACTTTACACATTGCCTTCTAAGTTAAGCCTGACTGCTCGTGACAAGCTACCCGAGGGTGGGCACAGGATAATCTTGGATTGTGTGTGACTTACCCTGACTAGAGTGAGGGCTTTTGCTTGGACAGGGGGTAACCTGACTGCCAACCAAAAACCCCATTTCTAATATTGGTGATCAGCGGTGAGGATAGGACTTGTATTTGTGCAGTGACATACAGTAGCTAAGTATTTCACTACCTACCCACAGTTGAAGGTCAACTTGGTTTTTATCTCTTTTTGCAAATCCGTTTTTTTCCTGACAATTTTCAAAAACTAAATCCTCACTCAACATGTCTCTGACTGGGTCTCAGACAGGGGACTTTGACCTAGGCCAGTTGGATACATATACGGTCAAACAACTAAGAGGATTCTGCAGGGCATTGAGGGTACCCACCCAAGGGGCCTCCAGAAAGGAGGACTTTCAAGTGGCGCTGAGGGCCTGGGCAGAAGCCCATTTAGAGGATGATGAGGAAGAGGAGCCAGAAAATGGCCCCTCAGAGGAATTTTCACTATCTGTGGATGGTGTTACCACTGCAATTGTGCCCCCTTCCAGACCAGGGAGCAGTGTCTCTGTGCAAAGCCTGACTGCAGAGGAAAGGAGAGAAGAAAGGGAGTTCCAATTGCAAATGGCAAAACTGAAAATTGAGGCTCAACAGGAGGAGAGAAGGGCAGAAAGAGAAGCCAAGCAAGCTGAGGCTGAAAGAGCAGCCAAACAAATTGAAGCTGAAAGAGAAGCCAAACAAGCTGAAGCTGAAAGAGCAACCAAACAGGTGGAGGCTGAGAGAGCTTTGGCTGAAAAGAAACTATTGTTGGCTCATGAACTGAGTCTCAAGGAGCTGGAGATCAAGGCGAGACAGTCTGAATCCAGCAATAATGGTGGCAGCATACTGACAGGACCTGCTGGAGAAAAGAAGGTTCGTATACCCAAAAATGTGGTGCCCAGTTTTGTGGTGGGAGATGACATAGATAAATGGTTAGCTGCTTATGAAGTTGCACTAAGGGCTCATGAGGTTCCTGAAGGGCAATGGGGGGTAGCTATGTGGGGTTATGTACCGCCATTGGGGAGGGATACACTCCTCACATTGGATCCCCCTGATCAAAACACATACCCACTTCAGAAAGCCACTTTACTTGCCAAGTTTGGGCTGACCCCTGAGGGATACCGTCAGAGGTTCAGGGACAGCACCAAACAAATCACACAAACATGGGTAGATTTCTTTGATTTCTCCAGTAAGGCACTGAATGGATGGGTGCAGGGCAACAAAGTAGCTGATTATAAAGGTTTATATGACTTGATTCTGAGAGAGCATATGCTTAATACTACTTATACAGAGTTGCGCCAGCACTTAGTGGATAGTAAACTGACTGATCCCAGGAAGCTTGCTGAGGAGGCGTACCTCTGGGTTAGCACCAGAGTGTCCAAGAAGATACCTGGGGGGGACTCCCACAAAGGTAGTCAGGGTTCCCAACAGAAGAAAGAGGGGGGAGATAAACTTGCAGATACGGAACTCTCCAAAGGCCCCCAAAAGAATTCCCAGGGAGGGGGTGGCAACCCTTCCTTTTCCAGATTTGGGAAAAAGCCAGGGACATATGACAAGTCAGGGAAATCTAACCCCAAATGCATGGAGTGTTACCAGTATGGTCACTATAAAGGCGATCCCCAGTGCCCCAAGATGGCACCGTCCACTACCGGACAGGCACCTGGGTTGACTAGTATAGCGCTCGGGGGAGATGGACCCAGATAGCTTTGGGGAACAGGTAGAGATTTCCCTAGTGTCCCTGGGAGGAGAAGAAATGGTGACCAAGGCCCACATGCCCAAAAATACTTCCAAGTACCGGCAGTGGGTCACCATTGATGGGCAGAAGGTGGAGGCTCTGCGTGACACAGGAGCCAGTATGACTACTATCAAGAGTCAGCTGGTGGTCAATACATTCCACCAGGTCATAGTCGCTGACAATCGCGAGAGTCACCTACCGGTGGCTCTGGTTCCCTTTGAGTGGGGGGGAGTAGCTGTGAGTCCTGCCATGCCTGTAGATTGTCTGTTAGGCAATGATCTTGAGCATACTGCTTGGAAAGAAGTGGAGCTCAAGTCTCACCTGGAGATGTTAGGGTTACCTGAGTGGGTCTGCATGACCACACGGTCCATGGCTGACCGAGAGGGAAGTCAAGGGCATCTGGAGCCTGGAACGATGGCCCAGAGAGCTGTCAAGAGGAGGGACAAGGGGCGCGGGAAAACCGGCCCCAGAAGTTCCCGCAGTGGCTGACGGGGCTCCTGAGGAGGAGGCTCCCGAGCCAACTGGGGAAGACATTGCCACCCTAGGTGACTTACCTGAGATTGCTGGCTGGCAAGTTGAGGGTGGACCCACCAGGGAGGAATTCTGCAAGGCGCAGAAAGAATGTCCCACTCTGGAAGGTTTGAGGAAACAAGCCTCAAACCAGGCAGCAGGTGACGCCTCTGGCGATCACCACCTATATTGGGAGAATGATCTCCTCTACAGTGAGCTTAAGGTTCCGGCCTTTGGGGCAGCACGTACGCTGATGGTCCCCCAATGTTACCGAACCTTCCTACTGGGTCTGGCTCACCACATTCCCCTGGCAGGACATTTGGGGCAAGGCAAGACCTTTAACAGGCTTGTCACCCACTTTTATTGGCCCAAAATGAGGACACACTCAGATAAGTTCTGCAGATCTTGTCCTACCTGCCAGGCCAGTGGTAAAGCAGGAAAAAGGGTTAAAACCCCCCTGATTCCACTTCCTGTTGTTGGCACCCCCTTTGAAAGGGTGGGCATCGACATTGTTGGTCCCTTGGACCCCAAAACTGCCTTAGGCAACAGGTTCATCCTGGTTTTGGTGGACCATGCCACCCGTTACCCAGAGGCAATCCCTCTGAGGACCGTAACTGCACCGGTGGTGACCAGAACTCTGATGGGGATATTTACCCGTGTGGGATTCCCCAAGGAGATAGTGTCTGACAGAGGCACTAACTTCATGTCTGCATACATGAAGTCTCTGTGGGATGCGTGTGGTGTAACCTACAAGTTCACCACACCCTATCACCCCCAGTCTAATGGTCTTGTGGATAGATTCAACAAGACCCTGAAAGGCATGATTGGTGGCCTCCCTGAGGCCATGAGGCGTAAGTGGGACGTCCTCTTACCATGCCTTCTCTTTGCTTACAGAGAGGTCCCCCAGAGGGGGGTAGGGTTCAGTCCCTTTGAGCTTCTCTATGGGTACCCTGTCAGGGGACCCTTAAGCATTGTCAAGGAGGGATTGGAGAAAGCTCCAAAGACACCCCCTCAGGACGTGGTCAGCTACATGTTGGCCCTCCGCAACCAGATGACCCGCTTCTGGAAAGAGGCCCAAAGTAACCTTGAGGCCAGTCAAGAGGTAATGAAACACTGGTATGACCAGAAGGCCACCCTGGTAGAGTTTCAACCTGGAGACAAAGTGTGGGTAATGGAGCCAGTAGAGCCCAGAGCTCTCCAGGACCGCTGGTCTGGCCCATTTGAAATAAAGGAGCGGAAAGGGGAGGCCACTTACCTAGTGGACCTCCAAACCCCTAGGAATCCCCTAAGGGTGCTCCATGTGAACCGACTAAAAGCTCATTTTGAGAGGTCGGAGATCAACATGCTTCTGGTCACAGATGAAGGAATGGAAGAGGAGAGTGAACCTCTCCCCGACCTCCTCTCTGCCCAAGAAGGTGATGGGTCAGTAAGCGGGGTCATTCTGTCTGACTCCCTGACTCTAAACCAGAAAGGAGACTGCTATGAGTTGTTGGAGCAGTTCTCCCCCCTGTTCTCCCTTACTCCTGGACTGACCCACCTCTGTGTTCATGATATTGACACTGGTGACAGTCTCCCTGTGAAGAACAAAATTTACAGGTTGTCGGATAAGGTGAAGGCCAGCATCAAGGAGGAGGTCTCCAAGATGTTGACTCTAGGGGTTATCGAGAAATCCAGTAGTCCCTTGGCCAGCCCAGTGGTGTTGGTCCCTAAGGCTACTGCCCCAGGTGCGAAGCCAGAACTCCGGTTCTGTGTGGACTACCGGGGTTTCAACTCAGTCACACGGACTGATGCTCACCCCATCCCCCAAGCTGATGAGCTCGTTGACAGGCTGGGCGCTGCCAAGTTCCTGAGTACGTTTGATCTTACTTCAGGGTACTGGCAGATCGCCCTGACTGAGGGGGCTAAGGAAAGATCCGCATTTTCAACCCCTGATGGCCATTACCAGTTCCGGGTGATGCCGTTTGGATTGAAAAATGCCCCCGCTACCTTCCAACGGTTGGTTAACGGGGTCCTAGCTGGCAAGGATGCCTTCTGTGCAGCCTACCTGGATGACATAGCTGTCTACAGTTCCAGCTGGGAGGAACACCTGCTTCACCTCAAGGAGGTGCTTCAGGCCCTGCAACAGGCAGGCCTGACCATCAAGGCTAGTAAGTGCCAGATTGGGCAGGGTTCCGTGGTGTACTTGGGACACCTAGTGGGTGGTGGCAAGGTGCAGCCACTCCCGGCCAAGATTGAAACTATCAAGGCCTGGCAACCACCTCGAACGCAGACTGAGGTGAGAGCCTTTTTAGGCCTCACAGGATATTACCGCAGGTTTGTCAAGGGCTATGGTACCATTGTGTCACCCTTGACAGAACTCACGTCCAAGAAACAACCTAGGTTGGTGAATTGGACAGAGGCTTGTCAGAAAGCCTTTGACGCCCTGAAGGAAGCCATGTGCACTGCCCCCCTGCTCAAGGCCCCTGACAACTCCCAGGAATTTGTCGTGCAGACGGACGCTTCAGAGCATGGCATAGGGGCAGTTCTAGCACAGCTAAATGAGGAGGGCCTAGACCAACCGGTAGTCTTTATTAGCAGAAGGCTATTACCACGGGAACAGAGGTGGAGTGCTATTGAGAGAGAAGTTTTTGCTGTAGTCTGGGCACTGAAGAAGCTAAGACCCTACCTGTTTGGGACTCACTTCCGGGTTCAGACAGACCACAGGCCCCTCAGATGGCTCATGCAGATGAGGGGTGAGAATCCAAAACTCTTGAGGTGGTCCATTTCCCTACAGGGGATGGACTTTACGGTGGAACATCGCCCAGGGGTTGACCACGCCAATGCTGATGGTCTCTCCAGGTACTTCCGCCTTAGCGATGAGAGCTCCCAGGAGGTCGGGTAGCTCTCCCCACTTTAAGCTGGGGGGGACACATGTTAGACCTGACAGCCTTAGGGTAGTCATCCCTAACTTTTTGCCTGCCTCCCTCCACTTTTTGGATACTGATTTTGCTGGTTTTTAGACTCTGCGCACTTTACCACTGCTAACCAGTGCTAAAGTGCATATGCTCTCTCCCTTTAAACATGGTAACTTTGGATCACACCTGATTGAACTATTTCATCTACTTATAAGACCCTAGTAATGTGCACTACAGGTGCCTAGGGCCTGTAGATTAAATGCTACTAGTGGATCTGCAGCACTGGTTGTGCCACCCACTCAAGTAGCCCCCTTAACCTTGTCTCAGGCTTGCCATTGCAAGACCTGTGTGTGCAGTTTCACTGCCACCCCGACTTGGCATTTAAAAGTACTTGCCAAGCCTAGAACCCCCCTTTTTCTACATATAAGTCACCCCTAATGTGTGCCCTAGGTAACCCCTAGTGCAGGGTGCTGTGTAGGTAAAAGACAGGACATGTACCTATGTAGCTATATGTCCTGGTAGTGTAAAACCCCTAAATTCGTTTTTACACTACTGTGAGGCCTGCTCCCTTCATAGGCTAACATTGGGGCTGCCCTCATACACTGTTGAAGTGGCAGCTGCTGATCTGAAAGGAGCAGGAAGGTCATGTTTAGTATGGCCAGAATGGTAATACAAAATCCTGCTGACTGGTGAAGTCGGATTTAATATTACTATTCTAGAAATGCCACTTTTAGAAAGTGAGCATTTCTTTGCACTTAAATCTTTCTGTGGCTTACAATCCACGTCTGGCTGGGCTTGGTTGACAGCTCCTTGTGCATTCACTCAGACATACCCCAAACACAGGGTACTCAGCCTCACTTGCATACATCTGCATTTTGAATGGGTCTTTCTGGGCTGGGAGGGTGGAGGGCCTGCTCTCACACAAAGGACTGCCACACCCCCTACTGGGACCCTGGCAGACAGGATTGAACTGAAAGGGGACCTGGTGCACTTCTTAGCCACTCTTTGAAGTCTCCCCCACTTCAAAGGCACATTTGGGTATAAAACAGGGCATCTGCCCTACCTCATCAGACACTTGCTGGAGAAGGAACCTGAACCAGAAACTACATCCTGCCAAGAAGAACTGCCTGGCTGCTCAAAGGACTCACCTGTCTGCTTTCTACAAAGGACTGCTGCCTTGCTGTTGCCCTGCTGCCTTGATGAACTCTTGTCTGGCTGTGAAAGTGCTTTCCAACAAGGGCTTGGATAGAGCTTGCCTCCTGTTCCCTGAAGTCTCAGGACCAAAAAGACTTCTCTTTTTCACTTGGACGCTCCGTGCGCCGAACAATTCGACGCACAGCTTGTTCTGCGGCGAGAAAAACACCGCACACCGACGCTGATCGACGCGATGCTCTTGGGACGACCGAAAATCCGACGCACGGCTTCGCAAGGACAACGCCGCCCGACCTCTAGAGGAGAAATCGACGCGACGCCTGCCGTGAGATCGTAATTTCGACGCGCAGCCCCGCAGACCGACGTCTATAGGAGAAATTGACGCGACGCCTGCCGTGAGATCGTAATTTCGACGCGCAGCCCCGCAGACCGACGCGCAGCCGGAGAACAAGCAGGAAAATCCACGCACAGACCCGGGACATCTGGTAATCCCCGCGATCCACAGAAAGAGACTGTCCGGGCGCCGGAAAACAATGCACGACTTCCCCGCGTGGAAAATAACGACGCGAGTCCGTGTGTGCTGGGGAGAAATCGACGCACACACTCTTTTTCCACGCACCTCTTCCTTTGTGGCCCTCTGAGGAGATTTTTCCACTCCAAACCAGGTACTTGTGCTTGAAAGAGACTTTGGTTATATTCTAAAGATTTAAGACACTGTATATCACTTTTCAGTGATATCTCTACAATTTCCCATTGCAACTTTATTCTTTTTGACCTACAATTATCCTGATAAATATTATATATATTTTTCTAAACACTGTGTGGTGTATTTTTGTGGTGCTATATGGTGGTATTGTATGATTTATTGCACAAATACTTTCCACATTGCCTTCTAAGTTAAGCCTGACTGCTCGTGCCAAGCTACCCGAGGGTGGGCACAGGATAATCTTGGATTGTGTGTGACTTACCCTGACTAGAGTGAGGGCTTTTGCTTGGACAGGGGGTAACCTGACTGCCAACCAAAAACCCCATTTCTAACATCCATATTTATTGTTCCTTTAATAACTTCTAAACTGATTTACACCAAATCACAAAAAGGGCTGTTTCAGGACCAAAAGCTTCCTTTCTGCCAAATTTGGTGTAATTCTATCCAGCGGTTCGGGCTATAGTCATGTTCAAAATCCCTATGGGAGATTGCATGGAGAAAACATGTTTTGGGACTCCCCCCTTTTTTTTAGCCCCCACTTGATGAATGTTAAATGAACTAAATTGACAGCGTATTAGTACCATGCATGAAAAGAAAATGGTGAAGTTAGATTCCGTTGGCCTTGTGCTTTGGTTTGTACAATTCTAGGACCCTGAAAACACCTACAGTACATCCACATGATATTAAAAACTGTGTGTGGGGCTCCCAGCACTTCACATCGTGTCACTGCACTGTTCTCCAGAAGCCACTTTAGAGGGACTGTCACTTAATTAACAGGATTGGATGTTGCAGTTTGCTGTTTGCTGTTTGCTGTCAGGGAGGCATTAGCTCTTAAATTGAATCTCTAAAGCATGTGCTAGCCACGGAGTGTTGCTGTTGCCCTTTGCTGCTTAAGGGATAGGCCAAATGTTGAATGGTCAGTGGCTTTCTTTTGAGGCACAAGGATTTGAACATGGAGGGCTCTCTTTGGAGGTAGAAGGCAAAAGAGAATCATTCCACTGCTGAGGAAAGATGCCACCTTCTTGTTATGTAGAAGTATGATCCCTGGAATGGTGTTGTGATGCAGCATAAATGCCTTATCTATAAGCAGTTATCTGTGGTGGATTTGCCAACTATGCCTCCTTCGATCCTATAGTAGTCTACCCAATATGAGCTTGTTACCATCCCAAATATCCTTGAACTTCCAGGACCTACTTCAACTCCCTGTCATTTTGAGAGCATGTCTTCCCTCATCAGGCTTCAATTTGGTCTTCTATGCACACTGCTCCGTGACAGCCAGAAGATTCACAGCTGAAACCTGAACCCTGAACCTGGTCTCAGTGTGAGGCAAGCACCCCATCATGGTACCATCCTCCTGCAATGCCAGCGGGCCGGAGCTTATCTTTCAGAAAGCTCAGTGATCAGGATTGTGTCAACAAAGATGTCTGTGCACAGGGATGCCTCACAAAGGGATGTTCTCCTATGGAGCACTGCACCTAACACTCCTTTCCTTGCATCCTGATGGCCTGAGAAGCATGTTTCTAGGAGCTGCAGTCCCTATACAGAAGAATCAGCAGCTATATTGTGAACAACACCAACACCAAAGCGTGGGCTTAGATGGGATTCATTTACCCACTTTTCCAAAACTGCACTGTGTGCAGCAGATACATTAACTTGAAAAATCCACAAGTGAACATGAGATCTGTAGACTGCACAGCTCAGAAACAAGAGGCTACCACTGCTCTAAATTTCTGAGCTATGCTGTTTTAGCTCATGTTCTAACTCATACATTTACAAAGGTTATATATGTGCTGCTGATGAACAATGTTAGCAAACTAGGTGCATGGACCTATTCTACACCAGCCCAAGGGGGCAGAATGCATTCATGCTGTGGTCAAAGGATCACCGAGTTTAACTTTCATTCCTACTGCTCCCAAAGTTAGCATTCAGCTCGGATTATGCCGTGCAAAAGCAAGGCTTGATATTTTGTAATGTCACCTGTACTGGGACTACATATAGGCTCTCATTATGAGTGGATTTGTAATTCCGATGGGCCTGGTAATAATAGTTGCAGGACCATCATAATAATGAGTATTTACAAGAGGTATTCCATTTGGAGATTCCATCTGCTTCGAGAAGGTGAAGTTTCTAGTTGAAACACTGGACAAGATCATGCACACATTGGCGGATTCAATTCAACTTCCACGTGTTATTTCCCAAAAATGTATCATTCCCATTATTTCCGCAACCCTAAAATAAAAAGGACGCCCAAGAACTGTGTTCTGGGTTTGGGAAAAAACAGAGGTGATTATAAGTTACTCATAGTGAGGGCCTAAATTGTAACATATTAAGCTGTGTTTGTTCTTCCCCCACAATACAGAAAGCACCACAGAACAATGCATGTTGTACAACTACACAGAACAAAAAAAGTACAGTGGACTCTGCAACTCCCAAACAAGCCCATAAGGGGCAGAGCACTCCCCACACTGTTTTCAAATAAACACAAGGCAACATTCCTTGCAGAAATCAATGCCTAATAGTCTTCATGCTGACTTTCAAAGTAAGGCAATCTCGGGATGGCATGGTCCAGCGAAGAAAAACAAACATGAGGTGCGGGACAAGAAGCATCTGTGAAGTACACAATGATAGCCATGGAGGTCTTCCTTCATCAGTTCACCTCAGATGCCCTTCAAGCCTGACTTCATTCACAGTGGGACCCGCACAGACAAGCAACCCAAGACATCCTGCAGGTCAGGACGTTTCTTTACTACCTGACCTGTTTTCAGACATGAGCACAGTTTGATGTCACTAAAGGTCACACAGCTAACAGTGTCCATACCAGGCTCACCTGAGATGACCAGAGGGGGCAGGAAAAGGTCCAAGCCAGACAGTAATAATACATTTAATAGCCCAGTACAAGCTTGATATCCTGGTATCTTGAAACAACTTACATCAACAGAGCACTAAAGCCCATATTTATACCTTTTTAGCGCCGCATTTGCGTCGTTTTTTGGCGCAAAATCGGCGCCTTACAAAATATCATTGGCCCATATTTATACTTTTTTAGCGCCGCATTTGCGTAATTTTTTTACGCAAAAGCGGCGCAAACCTGCAAAATACAATTGTATTTTGTAAGTTTGCGCCGTTTTTGCATCAAAATGCGGCGCAAATGCGGCGCTAAAAACATATAAATATGGTTGATTGTATTTTGTAAGTTTGCGCCGATTTTGCGTCACCAAACGATGCAAATGCAGCGCTAAAAAAAGTATAAATATGGGCCTGAGCGCGCAGAAGCGTGCTAAAGCCAAAAATCTTTATTCAGCGGATCAGTGACATTTGATTGAAGAAAAGGGCATGGCAGTTAAATGCCCACAGTTAACCTTTTATCCGCTGTAATAATATTTAATGAGTTGCGAACATATCTCCAGTCACTTTCATCCTTGACATGGGGTGGGACAGGATTGAGGGAAAGAGGAGTTTGAGTGCTGGGAATGGAGCCGGAGAGAGATATGAGAGGAAGGGCAGGGAGTTTGATTCTTTATGGGCACTTGGAAAACACAGTCCCATCGTTTTTTGTAGCACAAAAAATATAAACCCTGACAACCACTGGTTTTTACAAGTTCTGAACATGCATGAAAGCGCTAATCCTTAGTTATTAGAATACTTTTCGTCATTTTCTAGCGCAAAACAAGTTTTGCGCTGGAAGGTAAATAATAGAAAAAACACTTTGCACTGGTTTGCGTCACTTTCATGATGCAAACCCAGCGCAAAATGTTGGTAGATCTGCTCCATTGCTTGTTTCAGCGAGCAGTACCTGTTGTGTGTAATGTTCTTGAATAGAAAAAGAGAGCCACATTTTTTTTTTATAGAAAGCAATTTTCTTTGAGTTAGTATTATTAATGAAGAAAGAGACTAGTCCACTTTTCATGTGCCCAAGAGATATTGCCAGATCTTTAATTCTGAATATGATTCAATTGACTTCAGCATTTTTTACAAACATTATTGTGCACAGAATTAGTACTGGAAATGTTTCCATTTCCTCACGCCCACTTCTAGGGAGCTCAAGATGAGATGGAGATCATTAAGGAATATCAGCAGCGTGCTAAGCTGGTATACATTGTCCCAGTGAACAGGCAAACCACAAGGGTTCTGTAAATCCACCCTTAGCACCACCGGGCACGCCACCTGAGTTATCTTAAGGACACAGTATATTTTTGTCATTTAGCCATGATTAATTTGCCAAAAACTGTGTAAAGTGCATCTGGGAGAAAGTGTGGGTGCTCACAGCAAGGCTGTGATTTGTCACTAATTGGAAAATAAGAATGATCTGTGAGAGCTCCATTGACCTAAAGTAAAAAATAGTTAATAGAGCAGCCAATATTATAGGATACTATCACATCCTATGTATCTCTTACAGCAAGATCAAGATCAGGTTCTTTCATATTTTTCTGGCTCATTAATGTGCACTTTATGTCACCAACACCACTGCAACTTTATTTCTGTGATCATTTCACTACTCTTAAACATAAATCAGTATTACATGCTCTTACTTAACGCATACAGAGGTATTATCTTCCTGGCCAATATGAGGAGCAGATGTATACTTTTTCACGTAAAACTGCGTTAGCCCAGTTTTGCGTGAAAAAGTATAGCGCCATTCCAAGACGCCGGCCGGGTGCCATATTTATGGAATGGCGCTAGCCAGCGCTAATGCCCTGTCTGTCAGGATCCCTGGAAAGGACGCTAACAGGGCTGGGGAGGCATAGGGGAAAATGGGGCTTGTGCACCGAATTATGGCGCTACACTGTTCAGAGGCAGAAAAATTGCCCCTAAGCAGTGCAGCGCCATTTTCTGGTGCACAACCTCAATGGGCATGGCTCCTGTCTTGGTAAAGACAGAAGCCATGCCCACCACCCCAAAGGCAATGCCCAGGGGACAAATGTCCCCTGGGCATGGACTATTGGAGCCAGCGTCATGCAGGGGACCCCAAGTCAGGGCTCCCAAGAGGGGTGAGATTTTAAAAAAAGATATACTTACCAGGTTTTACCTGGGATGGGTGTTCTCCTGGTGTGGGTGGGGGTGGGTGGGGTGTCCCTGGGGCCAGGGTAGGGCACCTGTGGACACTTAGCATGGTCTCTAACCATGAAAATATGCCTACAGGTCCCCTTATGCCTGCTCATATCCAGGTGTTAAATAATGGCGCTAAGCAAGCTTAGCGCCATTATTTAACGCCCCCATCCCCCGTGCTGGATTTTAGCACAGGGGATAAATATGGCGCAAAGCCCATATCGTCCTTTTCTGGACGGGAACGCTTAACTTGCATCTCATTGACTCAAGGTGGGTGTTCATGTCCACAAAACGACGTTAACTCCATACCTTTGGGGCTAGACGTTTCTAGAGCCAAAGTATAAATACGGAGTTGGTTTGCACTGAATTTGCGTAAAAAAAATTACACTAATTCAGTGCAAACCAGGTATAAATATGGGCCTGAATGTCTCAAGTCTGTTTCTTTTCTGTGTTGGATGATGCTTGTGGGGAACCATACAGCAAGAAATTTTCTTGCACATTTTCATACCCCTTGGCATTTTTTATTTCTGTGTCATCACCTGAGCAGCACATCCCAAATTCCTCTGTTGAGTTTTTTTATGGCTTTGAGGATGCAGTGGAGGATACGAACTACGTGTCCAGTGATAGATGATGCATTGACTTCTACACTCTGAAACGTTCCTAATAAATTTGGATGAGACATTGTCCTTGTGTTTTTATTTTACAATGTACTAAAGGACTGACAATGTCGTTTTATTCATAACTATCATTTCTTTTCAGCTCCACGATAGTCAGCTAATTTTTGGCAAGCCTAAAGGTAAAGACCATTAAGAGGAAATATTGATAAAAAAATTCCTAGAAATTTAGGAGAAAGATGAGTTTAAGTCACAACTTTTCATGTTGACCCAGATGCTCTACTGGTAGTTATTAACCATGCCTCTTGCAACTTCTTCTGTCTGCCCAAGGGCCATACTGGGGCTGAGAAGCATAAGTGACCTAGCCGGTTTCCTCCCAATGAATGTATGGATCAGGTCATGGAAGAATGCAGAGGGTTCCTCCCTAGGAACACTCTCCTTGATGTTCTGTCCCTTCAAGTGTCATTCCCAAACCAAAGTTGTACAAAATGTTCTGCTGTGATCAAATTTGATAAACTTTTCCACGAAGTTGGAAGGCAACAACTTTTTCAAAAAAGGTTCTTAGCATGATGTTAGTAGCATCTGTTACGTGGGCTGATATCAGCCTGTTGGGTCAAGCAGCTCACAGGTGAGTGGCAATTACTTGTTTCGAGTCTGAACATCTGGCTGATTATTAATCTCGATTATGTTAATGCCTGTAGCTCACGCTCTGTTGTTTTATCATGTTTTTGTACACTATGGATAAAGCTGATTTAACAAGGTGGGATTTATTGTAATCTGTTAATTCGTTGAGTTATGGCTGGCAAAGCAGTTTGAAGTATTTTTATATATGTTCACTTCGTATTGGTTGTATTGGTCAGTATCGCTGCTAACTAAATTGTTTAATAAACTTATGGTGTTGTTTGGGAAACCCAATTAAATATTATTTTCATTTGGGAAATAACTCATTCTTTTCGGGAACACCCTCTGTAGAGAAATTGTTATGCAGGAGCAAATATGTGCCCAGATTAATATTTGTGTTGGCTTTGCGCCTGAAAAGAGGCTCAGACCTGCGCGAAATATTTTGTTAATTTACTTTCCAGCACAGAACTTGTTTTTTGCTCGAAAGTTCCCTCAAAGTAATTCAAGGCAGCGCTTACTACTGCTTTGCAATACTCTGTGTCAAATGGCATTCAATGGGTGGACATGACCTTTCCCATGCAACCACCCATGGTTTTTTAAGCAAAACCATATCTACTAACAATAGAAGACTAGGGGCTTATTTTCTGCTGTGCTCCGCCGGAATGTCACTTTTAGTGATGGTCCACAAGCACACACTGCAGGGCCATAGCTACAAGGCCACGTAAAGCCACCCAGCATGGCTTTTCATGGCCTTGAAGATATATACTAAGGCTACGCAGCGCAAGTCACCTTTGTGATTCAGGGCCATTGTCTTTCACTGCTGCTCTTCTAGTGACTGAGTCATGCCCCATCCATGCTGAGCAGCGCATCTAAGAGCAGAGGCTGGGCGAATTTCAACTAAGCACATTCAGGCAAATTCGGAAAACTTTGGCCCGTATTTATACTTTTTTAGCTCCAGATTTGCGTAATTTTTTACGCAAACTCGGCCCAATCTTCCAAAATACAATTGAATTTGGTACGTTTGCTACTATTTAGCTTAAACAAATGCCGCAAATGCGGCGCAAAAAAAGTATAAATAGGGCCCTTTGTACGTCTTTGGTAAAATCTGAAAAAATCCATAGTTCAATAAATCTGTGGATGTATTTAAAAAGTCTCCTTCCTGTCTCATCCCAAAGGTTTCTTTGGATTTGCTGCATATCAATCCACAAACTGCAAACTAAAAACTTCAGTGGTCTCAATTAAAAATTCTACCACTTACACCGAGCAACTATGAAAGGACTGTCTTCAGTGGTTACCGAATCTCGAAGAAAATATTCATTATCTAATGTAGGAGAAGCAGAAAATGAGCTGTGATGGACCAAAAAGTTGGCTAATGTTTCGAGTGAGCAGTGAAAGTGACCTTGCAGGAGGCGGGTTTGGCGGGTGCTTCGTTACTTGCATCTGCACAGAGGGGGTGACCGCTCGGCAGATGTTCCTTGATTGACAGCCTTGACTTTCAAACAGTTGGATGATATTTCGCAGTGCAGAGGTCCGTCCTCCTCGCCTTACTCGCTGCAGGCTCGGTATCTCTGCTAAACAAAAATAACCAGCGAGACAATGATGTGCTGTTGAGCAGAGCCTGTGATGGGCAGGCGAACCATGCAGCCTCCGGCGAACGCCATCTGCAGCGGATTTGCTCGTGCCCATTGAAAGATGGGATTCCTAAGTCCACATTGCTTTGCCTCTGTGGTGGTGAATTGCTCAGCAGCTGCACGACCCCGTGTCACCCAGTACAGGGTGATATTAATGGTTCATGAAAGGGAAGATTTACTTTGTAATAATGAGTCCCCCGGTTTGTTCCATCTGGTTCTGGTATAGAACAGAATTGTATATGTGGTAAAATATGTTAGCACATTCTTGGTGTCTCTGGATCTCTGTTGACTCCTAGGGCAATAATAGAAGCCATGGTCTGCACGATCGCCATCACTGAGGTCAATTTCTAATGCAAATGAATAGTCGTGGCAAGTAAATGTGCTGACTGGCATTGAGGGACATATTCACTGATGTTTATTGTGCTTCATTTTGAAACTAAGATCATCTGAAGACATGTTGCTGAATCCAGACCCCCTGCTGATCCCCATGCCCGGCTACAGTGTATTATTGCCTCACCTTTCGGGCAATCACTCTGCCTGGCTGCAGACCATGACAGTATGTTATTATCTCACTGGTGGAATAATCCCTTTGACTGGCTACAGACCATACCTATGTGTTTATGATTCACTTATGGATCAGCCTGTTTATCTGGCTAAGCGCTACTGCCTCACCCATGGATCAATATCTTTATCTGGCTTTAGACCACTAATATGTGTTACTGCCTCACCTATGGATTAATCACCTTTTCTGGCTGTAAACCACAAATATGTGTTATTGCATCACCTATGGGTCAATCTCTTTATCTGACTTTAGACCACTAATATGTGTTACAGCCTCGCTTATGGATCAATCCCTTTATCTGGCTTTAAACCATAAATATGTGTTACTAAATCACCTATGGATCAATCCCTTTATCTGGCTTTTGACCATAAATATGTGTTCCTGCCTCACTTATGGATCAATCTCTTTATCTGGCTACATATACAAAAACAACTACGTGCTTCTGCCTCACATCTGGATCAATCTCTTCATCTGGATACAGACCACAACTATGTGTAACTGCCTTACCCATGAATCAATCTCTTTATCTGGCTATAGGCCACAAATATGTGTTACTGCTTTACTTATCGATCAATTTCTTTACATGGCTATTGTTCACAACTATGTGTTACTGCCTCACCTAATGGTAAATCTCTCTATATGGCTATTAGTCACAACTGTGTGTTACTGCCTCACCTATGGATCAATCTCTTTATATAGCTAGCGACCGCAATTATGTGTTCCAGCCTCACCTATGATCACAGATCATACCAATGGGTTATTGCCTCGGCCATGGAGAAACCTCATAACCTTCAGCAACAATCCCAATCCCGTGCACTTTAGAGCAAAATTAAAGATCAGTCTGTTCAACGGACCCAGACCAGATGCACGGGACATCTGTGGCCAGTAACACAATGTGGACCATCAAAAGTGGACAGATTTACAGAACTTTAGGAAGAACACTTAAATACCTGAGAGCCCCGTGCATTTCAATCCATAAAAATCGTGATTTACCAAGCTAAAATCCAAATACCCACACTCCCAACCCACTGCAATGCCCCTAAAAGGATCCACAATAATCTAATAATCCACAATGCATGCAAAAGAGCTACACCCAACATTGAGTCTGATAATCCACAATGCATGCAAAAGAGCTACACCCAACATTGAGTCTGATAATCCACAATGCATGCAAAAGAGCTAAACCCAACATTGAGTCTGATAATCCACAATGCATGCAAAAGAGCTACACCCAACATTGAGTCTGATAATCCACAATGCATGCAAAAGAGCTACACCCAACATTGAGTCTGATCATCCACAATGCATGCAAAAGAGCTACACCCAACATTGAGTCTGATAATCCACAATGCATGCAAAAGAGCTACACCCAACATTGATTTTCAGGCAGCAATGTTATTGTTGCACAGCTAAATTTATTTTAAGCTCTTCTGGCTAAGGGCCACAGGGGCATATTTATACTCTGTTTGCACCAAATTAGTGTCATTTTTTAAAACTCTAATTCGGTGCAAAACGAACTCCATATTTATACTTTGGTGCTAGACCCCTCTAGCGCCAAATTTATGGAGTTAAAGTCATTTTTTGAAAGTGGAGACCTACCTTGCCTTAATGAGATGCAAGGTAGGTGTTCCCGTGCAAAAAATGACTCTATGGCCTTAACGCCATATTAAGGGGCATATTTATACTCTGCGGCATATTTATACTCTGTTTGCACCAAATTAGTGTCATTTTTTTTACTCTAATTCAGTGCAAATCTAACTCCATATTTATACTTTGGTGCTAGACCCGTCGAGCACCAAGGCCCTGATTTATACTTTTTTTGCGACGCATTAACGTAATTGTTTGACGCAAAAGTGGCGCAAACTTACAAAATATTGGCCCTTATTTATACTTTTTGCTGCAAAACTGCACTAACTCAGTTTTGCACCAAAAAGTTTAGCACCGGCTTGCACCATTTCTGTGCACCAGCCGGGCACCATATTTATGGAATGGTGCAAGCTGGTGCAAAGGGTAGGCTAGAGTAAAAAAAAAATGACTTTAGTCGGGTGGGGCTGGCAGTATAGAAGAAGAGGGTTTAGAACCAAAAAATGACTTTAGGCAGGTTAGTGTAAAAAAAAATTACTCTAACCAGATTAGCGTCATTTTATGGTGCTAAACCTACCATGCCACATGACTCCTGCCTTAGAAAAGGCAGGAGTCATGCCCACCACCCCAATGACCAGCACAGAGGACAGGGGTCCCCTGGGCATGGCCATTGCACCCTGTGCCATGTGTGGGGGCCCATTTCAGGGCCGCCTATTGCACTTTAAAAAAAAAAAAATTAAATGCAATCTTACCTGTACTTACCTGGGATGGGATCCCCCATCCTCCGCAGTCCCTCTGGTGTGGGTGGGGGTGCCCCTGGGGCCTGGGGAGAGCACCTGTGGGCTTATTCCATGATGTTCCACCATGGAAATAGGCCCACAGGTCCCCTAACGCCTACCCTGACCAAGGCTTTAAAAAATTGAGCAAAGCAAGCTTTGCCCCATTTTTTGACCCCTCCTCCCTCCCTTGCACCATTTTTGCATGGGAGTATAAATATGGCGTTAAGGCCATAGAGTCATTTTTTGCACGGGAACGCCTACCTTGCATCTCATTAAGGCAAGGTAGGTTTCCACTTCCAAAAAATGACTTTAACTCCATAAATGTGACTCTAGACGGGTCTAACACCAAAGTATAAATATGGAGTTTTGCACTGAATTAGAGTTTTTAAAAAAATGACGCTTGTTACATGTGAGGACTGTTAGGGCCATATTTATACTTTCAAAAAATTTACCGCCGGCTAACGCCATTTCGTAGCGCCGTGCGGGCGTCAAATTTATACTTTGACGCACGGCGGCGCAATCAACAGGTGGGAGTCATTATTTTTGAAGCACATCGCGGCGTCAAGTCGTAAAGGAAAACAACGTTAACGCAGCGTAAATGACTGTGGGTCGATTTACGACACTGCAACCCGGATATGCGCCGTTTTTTTTACGCAATAGCGTCAAAAATACCCGCGAACACTGCCATTTCAGCAGAGGAGAGCCAAAATGGATCCCAGATGCCATTACAGACCCCAGGAAGATGACAGCAGACCAGGAACCAGCCAGGACGATCCATACAAGAACCAGGACATTTATAGAAAGAAAAGAAAGTGTTGCTTCAGTGCAGAGGAGCAGGAAATCCTGGTTAAAGAGGTGACGGAACACCAGCACCAACTGTTTATCACCTCTAAGTTGCCAATCAGTAGGAGAGAGGCCATATGGCAACAAATTGTTGACAAGATCAACAGTGTGGCTGAAGTACGCAGGACAGTCACCGAGTGTAAGAAACGCTGGCATGACTGCAAACGTAGGACAAAGGAAAAAATGGCCAGGAACAGGAATGCAGCACTGCAGACTGCAGGTGGGAGTCCAGCACACCAGGAGGCCCTGGACCACATGGAGGAGATGGTCGCAGCCGTCATCCCTGAGGAGATCGTCACAGGGATTCAAGGACAGGACAGCGCAGACTACCACGAGACAACGCACATGCAGGGTAAATGAAAAAACAATAATGTTGACTGTAAGCAGGGGGGGAAATACCAACTACACATTGCATATAAGTCATCATATACATGGAGTGGCATGGGTAAAGGGGTACTGCAGGGGGGCATGGCCTGCACAAACAGAAGCTGGGGCACAACATTACACTACACCAACAACAGTCCTTTGGGGGCATGCTGTCATGCCAACAATGGAGCAAAGGGAAAGCCTCGACAGGAGGGAAGGCCACTACGTCAAACTTACATCCTGGCACTCGTTAGCCAACATATCTCCTACATTAACTAGGGCCCTATCAGCCATCCTCTAGCCAAAACGACAACTGCAATGTAACTGCCACAACAGTTGACACTACCACCTCTGATCTGTGTGCAGCTCAAGTAGCCAATGGCAGTAACCTCCCCATGGAACATACATACCTAAATTAGGGGGTGAGGATGACAGCTGCAACAATCTCCTGAAACAAGACAAAGGCCCCAGTACACTCAAATGTCAATGCCCATAGGTGTCACAAACATCAGCCAATGTAAACAACAATAGGAGCGACACAGCACTAAGGACACACCCATGCTGCATATGTCAGGGTCCATCCTGTGCCTGGCAAACAAGGCAACATCACAAAAGTCATACTGCTCAGACAACAGCATTGAGGAGGGGACACATGGAACTGGTCACTGAAATACACCTGCACAGTCAGAGGGGGTAATAGGACACTGATACGATAATCAGGGCAATCCAATGTAACACACATTACCCAACATCAGCAGGACACATTAACAATATCAACATCCATATCACATCATAACATTGCCATGCATAGGATATGCTACATGTCAATTAAATTTAAGTCAATGTGAACAATCAGAGATTGGGGCAGGTCCTGAGAGGCAATTGTGCTGCCAGGACCATCAGAACACCCACAGCCAGTGAAAGGTCTCACCATGAGAATGGATATACACGGAGGGTCGAGTAGGACAAAAAGGTGGCTATTCTCTATTTGGTATAAAGCAACACCTAGAGGCGATTAGGCAGAGAAGTCTGATAACTCAATATCATACATGTGACACACAGGTGGGCCATAGGCCTATAACAATGCTCATCTGAAGGACAGCAGATACCAATACCAAACAAGATCACAAAGTGAATTCATCAAAAGGCAGGCACGTTACGTCAAAATTGTCACAACACAGACACACTAATTGTACCCTGTTTCATTGCAGAGGAAGATGGATCTCCTGCCGATATGCCTGTCCCAGATTTCCCTGATGACATGGATGACGAGCCCATAGACATTCCCCAGGAAACCATCCAAAAGGTCCTAGAAACCCTCCAGACCCCACCTTCAGTCACAAGGAGGAGCACAGAACAAGCAGCCATCACAGAAGAACCACTCACCACCCCAATTGCAAGACCTGCCAGCTCCAATACAGCTGAGGACTCTGACGACACTGGCACCAGCTTTGAAAGAACTGTAGTTGGAGTACAGCAGGGGCTGGCCAAGGAGGTGCGGGTGGGGATGCAAACTATGGGAGCCAGCCTTGAGGGGGTGCGCTCGTGCATGATGTCATCTGCAGATCAGGCAGCAGCTATGCAAGCCCTAACATCCATATTGCAAGGACTACAAGAAACTGTCAAGGAATTCACCACTGCAGTAAGGGAGTTGCCACAACACCTCGCACCCCAAACTTTCCACTGCATGCACGAATGCAATCATGACTCCCTCAGGGCCGACCTGGCTGCCTACCATCGTGATGTGGCTGCTATTCTCAAAAACCAGCAGACCCTCCTTGCTGCAGTACTGCCCTTAAGACCTTCACAGGGAGCAGCGACCGGGATGTCTGACTCCACGTCTTCTAACACTGAGGTGTGTTGCCCCTTCACAACCAACAACAACAAGGACGAAGCAGGCAACACACACACCAGAAGAAGAAGACATGGAACAGATCACATTCCCAAGGAAGTGTACCCGGAAGCACTAGTCCCTGCACCATGGTCTACTTTGACCAAGGTCCTACGTTTTTTCAAATGCCAATCTCACTACAACTATCCTCAATGACTGTTCTGCTAACCACTGTACAACTTGTCAGCATTGCCTGTGAATGTCTCTCTCCTACTAATCGGCAAATCCTGTCCCTCTGCACTGTCTATAACATCACCCCAGCATGTCAGGAGCATTATCCACACCCCTTCTGTAGGATCACCATGTAAGATTGAACTAGAACGGACTCAGCAAACATGGACAATGTACATATTGCATTACAGCACCTATCAATAAATAGCACTTGCACACCAAATATGTCTCTGTGTAATTTGACACATCAACTGTGCAGTAGATAACACAAATGTGCCTGTGTGACAACCATGTAACTTGTCAATACAACTGTCCTAACATCATGTAGTCAGATACATCTGTGCAATGGCCAGGATTGCATCATAGCCTGCCCATCCTGAGGAGAATAACTGATGAAATGAGAAACCACACACAATCATGCTGTGTTGGACTGAATAATGCTTCATCAAGAGAAATCAAAGTCAACTAATGTTGGCTGATAAATGTTGTCACCATGCAATACTAACCCATTGAATTATGCAGTCTAATCTAAGCAAACACAACTAAACACAGCATCAATCAACCTTTCTGAGTAAACAAATAGGTAATCATGCTGAATTTTTGCACAAATGATCTATGTCAGTTATGAAGACAAGAAGACAAGAGTGTTAACAAGACCTCATCTTCAAAGATGTCCCTGAACATCACACTGCAGTCCGACCTAAAAATTTCCCCACAATACCAAGTCTTGAAGCACACTTTGTGTCGTAGAAAACATACTCATCGACACAAATCCTTTGTGATCCATGTAAACTCCAATTGGTGGTTCTATCAAATGGTGGATACTTACCAAGGTAGCACAGGGGTAGCTGCCATTTTAAAGCTCAGTTTTTTTGGTTTGTAGCATAGGACACAAATGTCATAGAACAACAATCACCTACACTGATGGCAAGGCCATGATCAAGTAGCAGTTAACACATAATGCAAAGGGTTAACTATATATTTATTCATAAGTAATCACACCAGAGGCAACTAAGGGAAAAGTCATACCTACACTAATCTAACCTGACTACTCCTTACCCACAACTGTCCCTAACTAACCTAAGCTAAACTTACTCTACACATATAACGAATCGATCTAAACATCAACCCCCCACCCACCATTATGAGACAGGACACATGCAGGACAACACATACTAACCTACACACATACTATACTATCCTAAACAATCATATATTTTTTTGTACGTTTTTTTGAATTTTATTATTTTTTTTCTTTATTTTTTAAACACACAGGAACCCCAACATTGACCCCCACCCACACACTTAATAATGAAAAGTATAAAGAATCAGGACCCCCCACCCTCCTCCCTAACACTAACTAAGCTAACAACCTATACTAACCTAACACTAATCCCCCAAGCCCACTAATCATGATAACAAAGAAAGAGGAGGGAGGGGAGGGAATTATGTACATTGACCATATCAGTCCTAGAGGTTGGCCCTCCGGAGGGTCCGCCTGATAGACCTGACCCACTTCTTGATGTAGGCCACATCCTGCCTCAGCTTGTCCACCTTCCT